>NW_004797921.1:149302-163577 GCF_000002075.1 Aplysia californica | reverse complement strand
ATAAGACGTTAAACCCATACCTTGATAAGACGTTAAACCCATACCTTGATAAGACGTTAAACCCATACCTTGATAAGACGTTAAACCCATACCTTTACTTGTTCATGTTTGGTTGGCTGGTGCCCTGCTGTGGTTTGCTCCTTCTTTCCTGTCAATCAAACTTCTATCGCCCTTATCTCTCCTCTTTCTTTTTTGTGTTTGTCACTCTCTCGTAATACGTCCAAACTTTGGCACGTATAGGACCTTATTATGTTGCAAGTACCGTAAAACTCTTACAAAAACGAAACGACTTACATTTACCTGTACTTCTAGCGGTCTCGCATGCCGGGCTGGGCAGAAACTCTCATGGCCCTCCCCCCTGACCAAAGAAGCCCGGAACAGCTCCATCACCTGAAACAACTCCTCATGACCATGCGCAGCTTCCGGGAAAATATCACAGACGACATGCGCACCAAGATGTGCCAAGTGGTGCGATATACCAAGTGAGTAGCCTAGTCAAAGATCGTACATAACAAGATAGTTCACTCAGCCCAAAAAGTCCGCGTATTGGTTCAGATGGCGCTGCAGTCTATTTTTTTAAAAGCTCTCTTTCGTTTCTCCAGAAGAAGATAGGAATAGCACTGTTTTTTAGTTTCGCTTTTATTGTTTTCTACACAAGTAGGGTAACTTTGTTCGCAAAGTCCGCGCTTTTTCGAAGAGGGCGCCACCAGATTTTGAGGACACTTTTTAATTGGCTTAAAGAGAGAAGTGAACTATTTTGTTATACTCGATCTTTGGCATTGTGTGCACGTTTGGGTTAGTTCTCTCCATGCACACAAAGATTTGTCAAGTGCTGCACTACACCAAGTGAATAGTCTATGGTGCAGTCAAATATGTTTGGCGCAACCTATTGTCAAATTATATATCGCCTTCTCTATCGAACATAGATTCTCTAACTTTAGCACAGTGACTAATATCAATTTATCTTAACAGGTGAATATTTTTTCAAACTCCTGCACACGTGTAAAAATTCAGTGTCGACTAACTTTTACAATTTCTGGAGCATATTTAACCAAAAGAACAGATTACAAAACTATAATCATTTATTTTTTAAATGTAAATTTTCATACATTTCAGAATTTTGAGCTTAAAACACAAATAAATCAAACTACTGGACTACTATCATGATGTTTTCTGTTTCTCTACTCACATATTTTTTGTATTTTTCTTAACTTTTGACGTATAATATTAATCAAACAAAGATTGGGGGTTCCAGTGGCTATACAAGCTGTGAGTTTCGACTCAAGTAATGTCAAGCAAGCGTCGGTGACAGAGGGATCAGATAGGTGGTCACTGGGGTGTGTCCTTGAGCAAGACACGACAGCCCCAGCTCTGAAACAGGGCGCTGCACAGTGGCGTTTGTGAAATTGTTTCGTATTGGTGAAAAATTATGTATTTATGTATGTAGTTATAGTGTATGTATTTCTACTTTTGTTTTTACATATTAAGTATGTTTGCAATTGTAACTTAATTATCCCCAGGGGAATCAATAAAATGATGTAATGTATTATACTTTACTACTTTACATATGATCTCTCTTTCCCTCTTGCCAGATGCGACAAGGGCCGTGTGGTATGCCGCCAGGGTCACCAAGGCTTCGACTTCTACTTCATCTTCAGCGGCTCTGTCTTCATCCAGATCGACGTGTATGACGAGAAGGCGGACGAGCATCGCTCTAGTGTGGAGAACATTCTCCGGAGTGGAGCAGGCTTTGGGGTCAGTTGGATCTGTTAAAAGGGGGAGCGGATTCTTTGATAAATGTCATTATCGTTATTGCTTTCGTCATCGTCGTCACTGTTGTCATTATCGTTATCGTCATCATCAGCATCAGCATCATTAGATTTTGCATCTGCATCATCATCATCATCATCATCATCATCATCATCATCATCATCATCAGCAGCAGCAGCAGCAGCAGCAGCAGCAGCAGCAGCAGCAGCAGCAACAGCAGCAGCAACAGCAACAGCATTATCATCATCATCACACACACACACACACATACACACACACACACACACACACACACGAGCACACACACACACATACGCACACACGTACGCGCGCACACACACACACACACACACACACACACACACACACACTCACACACACACACGTATGCACACGTACACACACACACGCATACAAATACAATCATTCATAAACTCACACAACAAACCAATACAAACACACACACATACTTACATACATACACATGCATACACGTGGGCGAATTCCCCCCTCATCTCTTATCCATAATTCTTTAGAAAAAAGGAAGGGTAGAGGAAGCAGAAGAGAGGAATCGGGAGGAAGGGGAAGGAGAGGGACGAATCAAAATGTGAGAAAGCGCGGTGGAATCAGGCTCTCGTCAATTTTTGGGCATGTAGAGTTTTTGGTATCATCTAAAAGTTTGTTTGCTTGTCTTTTTTTTTTCCCTTGCCCATTTCTATGAGATGGACGCCCCTGATAAGTAGAAAAAAGTGCATATGATTGTGTCCAATAGTGTATTACATGCATACTTAGTATATCAATTAACTGTAATAGCGGATAGAGATTCCAGGATTGTAGATGTAAGTCATTGATCTGAGAGAGGTGATGGTTTTAGCATTAATAGTGGTGATGAGTGATGATGAGGGATTTCGTTTAAGTAATGTTAGCGTTAGTCCTATCTTCCTCTGCTCCAATGTTTGCTTGTCTTTATTTGGTGGCAAAAATATCAATTTATCTTGAATATAAGTTGAGATATTTGCGAAAGAAGGAGGTGGGGGTCACCGATTTTCAGAGGTAAAATTAGTGAGAAAATGGCCGCCAAAGGTTATTTATTTCCTAAGCTTAAGAGTCCATGGTAACTGAAATTTTACATTTTTTTTGCCTTTGATCAACGTTTTTCAGAAAATTTTCCACAGAGATCAGTTCTTTAATAAGCATGAAAGGTGTTGAGCCAAAAAACAAAAATTTGATTAAAATTCATAAACTTGCCGAGAAATGCAAGTTTCTTCACTTTGCTTATTTTGACGAGAGCCTGATTCCACCACGCTGTTTCACAAATACTTTAACTTTAAGTGTGCTATACTTACTTTCACTCCTTCCTTCGTCTGGTATCTATAGGATGTCGAGAGGAGCGGGCCATAAACAGAATGTAAAGTTAGCAATCTTTTGACAAATATTCCTTTACTTCATGTTCAACTCTTGAAAAACGCTGTTTGCGATTGTATAATCCGTGAATGAGATCCATTGTCCTTGGAAACTCCCCCCATCCGTTCTGTTTACAGCCTTAGCCGGCTACACAAACATGTTTGTGCCTAGCCTTGTTATGTCACGGGAGTAGAAAGCAACAGACGGAAATCCATTAGACCCCAAAACCGACGAGGAAAGAGATTCCTTCAGCTGGAAACCAAATCTGTGGTCAAATTCCAAATATACAGTATATGCAGGTTTTTAAAAATTTTACAGAAAAACAAAAAGAAGACACAAAAGACAAAAAGCAACTGAATAAAACAAGAAAACAAACACTTTGCAAACATCTCAAGTCAATATATTTTTAAAGAATACAGTTATGATAACAACTTCTTCGTTTTTATCATTTGTGCAAATGTTGCTTTCTTTGTAACAGCTACAGAAGTCAGTCTATTGGTTGTTGTTCTTTTGGCTCTCCAGTAAAATTGCAAAAACTGCGTATTTATAATTTTTTAGAAATAACAGCAGAAATCTTTGAGACATCAGAAACCTTTGAGACAGCAGAACTGATATCCTCTAGTATTCTTGTCGTGATATTCGATTCCTCGTCTGAGAGGCAGTCTCCCACTCCGAGTCGGTGCCGGAAATTGCTTTCCGTTTTAAGGCGATTTTTTTTGGAGCGTTTTCTTCCAAGACAACAGAAATAATACAAAACGAAGAAGGACCTTGAGACAGTATATTCTATCCAGTGAGTTTGTCAGTGCAAGGTCAACGTATATGTGTCATCGTAGGCAGGGGAATCGCGCGCTCGTAGAATCTAGAAATATTGAACGTGAGCTCGTAGAAACTGACACTTTTTAGTCCTTCGGGGAAATATTAATAGAATCTTGTTTTTACCTAAATTAAACAACAACAACAAAACAACAGCAACAAAAAACTACAACAACCCTCCCCCCCCAAAAAAAACCCAGCCCCATCCACCCACCCTCTCCAACTCCCTAATCCCCTCCCCCCCTCCCAAAACAAACAAAAGACAACAAATATTAACACCCACCATCAACCCCTCCATTTATTTTGGCTCAATATCTTTTGTGTCTACACGTATTCATGTGAGGATTTTTACTGATAACGGTTTATTAAAAGCCATATGAAATCCGAAGATTTTTACTGATAACGGTTTATTAAAAGCCATATGAAATCCGAAGATTTTTACTGATAACGGTTTATTAAAAGCCATATGAAATCCGAAGATTTTTACTGATAACGGTTTATTAAAAGACATATGAAATCCGAAGATTTTTACTGATAACGGCTTATTAAAAACCATATGAAATCCGAAGATTTTTACTGATAACGGTTTATTAAAAGACATATGAAATCCGAATATTTTTACTGATAACGGTTTATTAAAAGACATATGAAATCCAAATATTTTTATTGACAATGGTTCATCAAAAGACATATGAAATCCGTGTTTGCTTTTTTTAAAAGACACTTATTAATTAAGCTTGGGAAATGCCCAGCTTTGGTGACCAATAACTGTTTCGCCCACTTTATCCCTAACACCCACACGGCCCGCCCCTGCTGGTGGTGGGGGGGGGGGGCATAGTTTTACTATGGGGGAGCAAAGAATACACCTGCCGTGATACTGCGTGTCGTTAGAGGCGACTAAAGGTGCATAGGTCTGGTCTCCCGAAAAGTGCCAGTTTGTGGAGGGCCAACTACCCAACCCAGTAAAAAAAAAAAAGCAAGTTACTGAAACATGGACAAACACTGCTTTTTATTTTTCGATCTTGGGAGACGGAGGAGCTTCTGCATCATCAGGAACAATGAAGGAACACCAAGAGGCTAGCCCAGGATAGAGAAAGGTGGAAGGTGTTTGTCCGTGGCGTATACCTTGGTGCAGGGTGTAAAAGGCAATGATGATGATGACCACCTGGCGACATCCTCTCAGTTTTTAACAAACACCGTGACCTCTGTTAAAGACAGATGTTTTTTCCGTGAAAAATGTAGACAATTGAACACGCTTTAAGATAAAACCAATAACTTTAGATTATGCGAAAACAAATTGCTGAGCGCCAGACTTCACCTATTCATGACAAAATATATTACAATCCGTTTTCAAAAGACTATGTCAAATAATGAGTTTATGGCAGGTATTTCCTGAGCAGTACACAACGGCATAGAATTTTATTAAGAAAACCAGGTCTGCACCTGGGATCATTCTAGCTTTTGCAATCCCGAATAGAGGGGATACGTCGTTGATATAATATGTGGGACGTGCTGACAAAATGAGTTACTTCTCACACGTCACAAATGGAGGTTTTGGCAGAAAATCAACAACGGAGTAAATTTGTAGACCCTCAACTAATGTCATTTTCTTCAAGTTTACCACGTCTTTTATTATTTAAAACTAATGAATTGTAAAAACTCAGCCTATCAGTTCAACATATCTATTTCTACAGGGCTAAAATATTATTATGACAAGTATCTCATCTTCTTAGCACGCCTCACATATTGTGTTGACATCGTCATCATCCTGTGCCAGATCTGCGACAGATATCGGCGATCACGGTTCTCCATTCATTCCTTTGCTCGATCGGATGCTCTCAAACAAGCTACATTACCCCGCTCTTTCCTTCTCACCCACCTGTTTAGTTTAGGCTCTCCGTGTAAGTTGCTCTGGGCCTACCCTGCCTCGTTTGCCCTCAGTTTTACCAGTGGGGGTCAAATCCTCGTTATCAATATTGCCTTTTTCACCTTGCACCAGATTATGGAACACGGACAAACACTTTCTACCTTTCAGATTCACACACACGCGCACACACACACACACACACACACACACACACAAACACACACACATAAACACACACAAAAACACACACACGCACACACAAACACACACACACACACACACACACACACACACACACACACACACACACACACTCACACACACACACACCACTGTAAACAATGTAATATAATGTGACAGAGCTAAAATATGCCGTAGTGTCAAGAAACAACATTATGAATAACGTATGATGGAAGTTACTGAGATTAATAGAAACTGACTCGATTTGCACAGAAAAAGAAACACTACTAGATCTAGGCCAGAAAAGAAACTGAAAGTGAGAGGCAATAAACTGCTGGTCCTGGCCTTCAGTACTTAACTCGTACTTTCTACACACCCACACAAAAAATCGACGTGCACTGGACCCGTTAAATATATGTAATAAGAACTGTCCTGTATGATGACAAAGAGTCAATTGATACTGTACCAGTGACGCTGTCCCAAGCAGATCAAGTCTACAATCAGATAGTATACAAAGCTGGACAAAGTTAGTGCACAACAGTTTCCGATCATTAAAATTTATATAATCAAATTTTCTTCATCGCACTTTTCACTTCTCAGAACAGAACACTGTGTTGTAACAAAGTGGGAAAGTGTGTCAAATGCTAATTATAAAACTTGGTGTCTAGCTGGGGTGACGATGGAAAAGGGGAGGGAAGGGAGGGGGTAGGCTTGGCCCAGACACTGACAGCCGAGTGCCTATCGCTCCTCGTTAAAATTCTCCTTATATATCTTCACTAGATAATTCCTCCTTCCGCCGGCCAGACTCCTAAGTGCCAGGTACGTTATTAGTGGGGAGAAAACGATGAGTAAATGTCAAAAGGGAACTATAGGTGGTTAAAAAGTCAATAAACAAAAAAGATTAGTGCCATGCTAACAATAAATGTTCTGATAGTAGTCAGAGAAAGGCTGAAAAATAAATACATGTTTTGCTGATAAAATAATACATATGTCTGTGCTGCTCAAGACAGTCTCAATCTTAATTTTGTAAGCTACAAAGAGGCCAATTTGGCAATTGAGGGATGCCCTATTCCTTCTAAGGGCTGTCGATGAATTTGTCCATGGGACTGACGTCATCCCTAGGCCTACGCCCGCCGTGTGTTTGGCCTCGTACGTAGTAATCTACGAAGTTCCGCGACGTGACGGCTTGATGGGAGGGGAGACGATTTAAAGTTATGAGCCGGCGCGATAACAAACGTGAAGGAATGAGGCTCTGTCGCGACAAATAAACATCAGTGAATCCCACTTCTCTATTTGAGCGCCTTCAAATTGGCAAGGTCCTTTTGAATGTTGATACATATTTGTTTGGATTTACTTAAAACTGAATGAAAATCATCATCAGCAATAAATCTCCTGTCAACAGTCCAGCTGACAAACATCTGACCGGCACCGCTCTTGCCAAGTTAACAAACCGCTCCTGCTCATGAGGCGTTATTGGTAGAGTCTGAAAGCTTGCTCATTTGCCTATCTTTCAAAGTAAAAGTTCTCATCTATCAGGAATAGAGGTCAAGATACTCACACTTGAAGGAGGTGGCGATCTCCAGGTTTCTGAGAAAAGATTTAGAGAGAAAATGTTTTGTCAGTAAAATTCCACACAAGACGTGTTTTTAAATGAACATTGACTGTGTTGAGGAAAATAAAATATTTTAAAAAACCTCGAAAAAAATAATAAAATTGCCAAACGACCATAAAAAATGCCGGTTTCTTTAATTGGTTTCTTTAATTTCACTATTTTGAGGTGGCGCCCATATGACCTGATGCAGTTGCGAGCGCCGTAAAACCTCTACTAAATGAAAGACGAGAGCCTGATTTCTCTGCGATGCCTCTCATAGCATTGTTGTCGTCAGGTACACGTGTATCCCACCAGAATCTCGGAGGTGAGCCCAACTTCAGAATAATACAAATATAGGGCACGACTAGGTACAACATTCCTTCGGAGTTTACGAAGTTCAAAGATCTCTAGTTAATAAGAGATGTGGGAACAACAAACACAAACACCTGGAATCTCACCTGGATTCCACCACCAACTTCCTTGCACTGGTTAACTCTTTCAACGTCCTACATCCTGGCTATTCGACAACGCTTGAAGACGCCCTGTTCTTGGACAGAACGCCATTGATCAAACAGACTTTACCATTAATTTTTGTGACACGTACTGACAAATGAGTTACTTCTCACAATCCACAAAAGGAGATATTGGCCACAAATCGACACTAGGGTCAAATTTGTAGATTTTCCATTGATGTCATATTTTTTCAGTAGAACATGCCTTATATTATTTCATACTTAAAAATTGTAAAAACTTCACCTACAAGCGTGAGGTAGCGATTTCCATAGGGCTCGAATCCGAGAAGTTAACTCATTTTGTCAGCACCTTTCAAATTTGGTTTTCTTTGTTTGAAATTTTAAAAAGGCATGCAACTGCATGCATGCTATAAAATAATATGCAAATTTGTGTTTAAAAAATTAAATAAGTAAATAATTTTATTCAGTATTTAAGGCCAAGGAAGGGTTGTCTTTAGTCTGGTGTTGTTAGGACGTATATATTACTACCCTAGAATTAGAAAGTTGTATCTGCTCAGTACTTCATTTTGAGAAACGTTATGTCAAAAAGTTTGAGCTTCACAAAATGTTAAGGTATTTCAAATGCAATTCTTCGGATATAATTATTGATAACGACTCCAAATATTCTTACGATTTTGATAGAACAGAATATTATTATAGAAAATTCAGTTTCTAACCTCAAGGTCTCAGCAAATCATAACGGCCGCCAGAAATATCAGATAGAAATGAGTAATTCTAAGGTAGCGGCTTGTCCCTATCTTTGTCCTTGACGAGTCAATTCATTAGAACCACGTACTTGTTTACTTGCTTGTTTACTGGTGTGAAGGACCGACATCACTGCACAAGGGGCATCCCCTTAAACGCTCCGTCCCCTGAAGAAGCACATCTCGAAGTGTGTAGATGCTGACGGTTCCCAGCAATGGTTGATTCCATAGACTTCTGCTCCTCCCACTGAGTCTTGAACTTCTAGAACCACGTAACGGACACAGAATGTCTGATCAGCATCGACCTACAAATGCTGCGCTACGTTTTGATCCACAATACACACATCATAACCACGAATTTGCAGATCTTATAGTATGCGTAGTGCGCAATGTGTGCCTGCCGTTTTAAAGTGTTGATTGAAAATTGTATTTGAGTACCAGAGCTATGCTTCTTTCTTCACAGGTGCTTTAAGACAGCAAGTTTCCCAGGGGTTGTTAGACACTCTGTTCTGAAAGAGTAAAGCTTGTTGACGCACATTGCAGCAGCTGCTTTTTCTTTTGCAAGTGTTTTACGGCTCTCACACCTGCATTATAAGGTCGTATGAGTACGGGGGGGGGGGGGGGGCACATCAGTTTCTAGGAAATTTTAAATTTTGCCCTTGTGGCGGCCAAAGCCTAATCTTATCTATTTTGAACCACCAAGGGATCTTTACCGTGCGCAACTTGCACTCGGGACCTCCAAGATTTGTCGCCCATACCCGAGAAGGCTAGGTGTAGATCTTACCTACCATAAGATCAAGGGTGTAGCTGAAAGACAGAAGTAAGAAGGAGCCAAAGAGCAGTAGTAGAAAGGCTACAGAAAGAGTCAGGAGCCCAGAGGAGGGGGCAAATGAGGTGAGGGGGTCGGGGCAGAAAGTGGAGACGATGTCAGACGACAGAACATGGTTAGAGATCAGGAAAGAAGGTGAAAGAAGAATGTTTTTAGAGAAAAAAAATGTTCCGTCACTGTCCGAATTTGATCCTGGGATCTATTGAATGAGACGTGAAGACCTTAACCTCTCGACCACGAGAGCCCCTAGCATCTGCTTTAAGTCACAGAATACAGGTGTTCTGGCAATTCCGACTAATTTCATGAGGATTGCTGTTCTTTATCATAAACGCATTATTCAAGCAGATGTTTCGATTCTCTTTCATTATCTGAAACTTTAACCCTCTTAGCACCTTAAATAGGTCTATAGTTCTGCCTATCAGAATCAGAATGACGGCCGACAGATGGCCTTCCAGAACCGAATTATTTCAGTGGTTTTTCAAGGTTCACTTGGTGCAGCAAAGACCTTGCTTTTGTTTCCGATTCTTAGAAGCAAACGTTTTCCAAAGAAATTTCACATACAAAGACCAAGGACGTCAGTATTCAAGTTTAGAGTGGAACATTCTTATTTCTGAGCCTGCTCTAAAGACGGGTGAGTCAGGCTGGTAAAAGGTGGTATAGCTATAGAGCGGGAAAGCCGTAAAAGACGGGAAAAACAGGGAAAAGTCGGGAAAAGCCGGGAAAAGCCGGGAAAAGCCGGGAAAAGCCGGGAAAAGCCGGTGCGGCAATATGCAGAGAAGGCCAGTTCAGGTTTAAAGACATTCAACAACATGCAATTTTTTAAACGCGCAAATTCTCCTTTCTTGTTCGTGTACAATGATGGGAAATGTACAGCGACCTTGTCTTTATTCTGCTGCTGTGGGTGGTTGGCGGGTGCTGTGGTGAGGTTTGCTTCTTCTTTTCTATCAAACATTTATCGTCCTTATCTCTCCTTCTATTTTTTTATTTGTGTTACTCTCTTGTAACACCTCTAATCTTCAGGCGCTCCTATGACCTTATGCAGTTGCGAGAGCCGTAGTAATCTTGTTTTCCTAGACTTAAAGAGTTAAAACGACTGAACCACGCGCTCCTCTGGGATTTTTTTGTTGTTGTTGTTGTTTTTTTCACACGTTTCTTGAACAGAAGGCAGGCTGTTTGCGAGTGAAGGGTGGCGGCAGGTGAAATGAACGAGAAATGGCTGCCAAAGTTCGGGGATTTTCAAAGCGGCAGCGTCCTTGGAAACTGTCAATATACGTTTGCGGTGCCATTTCTCGACCTCGGTGCTTTCTTTCCGTAATTCCATTTGTTTTAATAGAAAAATGTGACTTCTTCTTATGCTCACTCTTTGTTTTGAAATGTTTTCTCTGTTTAAAAAATTTGAAGATACGACAAGAAAGCTAGAAGGTTGCGATTTTTCGTTTTTAATTTTTGAAAAAACGTAGAAGGTGTTGATTCAAATTCAAATAACAAAAACGTTCTATAAAAATTAACAACAGATAGAAAAAATGTCGGTTTCTTCGATTTCATTATTATTGACGACCGACTGATTTCGCCACGATGTCACACATTATTATAATCATAATGATGAATTACGTAAAAGCAAGTTCGGATAAAGGATGGACTCGGATTAAAACTATTCTGAAGGCACCGCCTTGGCCACGACTCTTTGGTGTCTATAAAAAATCGTACATACCAAAATGGTTCACTCAGCCAAAAAGGTGTCCGCAGAAGTCCGCTCATTGCTTCAGATTGCGCTCATAAAACCTTATGCAGTTGCGGGCGCCGTAAAACGCTCTACTAAAACTTTAAAAAACCAGATGGCGCTTCTGTCTTTGCTTTGAAGCTCTCTTTCTTTTCTCCAGAAGAAGAATAGGAATAGCACGCCCTTGTGTGCGCAGATCGACTGCTGTTCATCAGCTGTTCGGGTTCGTTCAGTGCGGAGTTGTTTTTTACTTTATTTTAAGGACCTCTCGCCGTTCATTCTAAATTCAAATTAAATGAAGAAAACAGTCGCCCCTTCCACCGGAAGATGTTTTTTTGTGAGCGTAACCATTTTTAAAAAGCGTTCTTCCGAAATTTGAATTTTTATTTATTCAAAAACTTGTTAGTTTCGCTTTGATTTTTTTGACACAAGTAGGGTAACTCTGTTCACAAAGGGTGCGCATTTGCGAAGAGGGCGCACCCGAATTTTGATGACACTTTTTTCATTGGCTCAAAGAGAGGAGTGGACCCTCTTGTTATGTAGACTCTTTGTCTCTATAAAAACTGCGATACCCTGAGGCGCATCACAGATCAGCAAAAGGACAAAACACAAAAGTCACACCAAAAGTCTCGCAAGAGTGGAGTGCGCATCAAAGAGATTTTAGATCGTACTATTTATAACCTCATTGGTGCACACACAACTTTTCCCTCTTGCCCTTCATTTATTTGGTTTTAATAAAATTAGAGGCAATTAATGGTTCGATCCATTGTGAACTTGAATGACGTCAAGAATGCTCAGTCTTGTGAGTATTGGGGGGGGGGCGTATGTGTGAGCATATGTGTGTGTGTGTGTGTGTATGTGTGTGTGTGTGTGTGTGTGTGTGTGTGTGTGCGTGTGAGTGTATGTATGCGTGTGTGTGTTTGTGTGTGAGTACGTGTATGTGTGTGGGAGGGTATTGTGAGCATATTTGTGTGTATGTGTGTATGTGTGTGTGTGTGTGTGTGTGTTTGTATGTGTGAGTATGTGTGTATGTGTGTGTTTGGTTGGGGGGGGAGTGTACGTGTGAGCATGTGTATGTGTGTGTGTATGCATGTGTGCGTGTGTGTTTGTGTGTGAGCACGTGTGTGTGGGGGGTATGTGTGAGCATATGTGTGTGTATGTGTGTGTGGGGGGGGGGTATGAGTGAGCATATGTGTGTATGTGTGTGTGTATGTGTGTGTATGTGTGTGTGTATGTGTATGTGTGTCTCGAATGGGACAGTTGATGGCTGCTGCTGTGGGATGGTTATGTCCTTCTTTCCCATTGATCAAACACCCGTCGCCTCTATCTCTCCTCCACCTTTTCTTTATACATAACCCTCCACTAACAACATAATATGTGAGGCAGCGTGGTGGAATCAGGCTCTAATCAAAATAATCAAACTGAAGAAACTTGCATTTTTCTGCATGCAGGTTTGTTTATTGTTGTCAAATTTTTGTTTTTTTTGGCTCAACACCTTTCATGCCCATTAAAGAACTCATTTCTGTGTGAATTTTTCTGAAAAACTTAGAGAAAAAAATGTAAATTTTTCAGTTGACCTGGACTCTTAAGCTAAGGAAAGAACTAATCTTTGGCGGCCATTTTCTCACTTATTTTATCGCTGAAAACATGTGACCCCCACCTCCTTCATTCGCCAATATCTCGACGTATATTCAAAATAAATGGATGCCTTTTGCATCCAAATAAAGATAAGTGAACAAGCTTTAAGATGATACGAATACAATGTAACTCTACATACCCAAAAATTAACGAGAGCCTCACATATAATCATCAACACTTACTTGACCTATTAAATTGTGCTGCATGTCCCTTAACACTCTGACTAAACATAAAACAAACATTTCAGCTATCAACCGTTATTGTCCTTCCTCATCCCTGTGTATAATTTCATGCAGTGTCACTTTAAATCGTCGGCATCTATTCGAACTATTTCTGTTGCAAGTGCCGCAAAACTCGAATAACAGAAATTTTTAAAAACCAAAGGTTGCATCTATCTTCCTATTCTCTCCTCCATCTTTTCTTTATACATAACCCCCTCAATAACACCTCAACACTTCAAATTGTCGCCCCCCCCCTCCCCCGGAGTGCCACTGACTGAAGTGTCTTTAGGTCATTCCCAAAGGGGGGGACATTTCTCGTTCAAGCATAGTAGAATTGTAAATGGGCTGACTCATGTCCCGCTCTCAACTGTGCCTGATCTGCTGCTTTTTCTTTCCTGATCCTTACTATTGTCGTTTTCCTCTACTTTTTTGTATGTTTGTAACTCTCTTGTGACCTGCTGTTTTGGGGTGCCTTGATAGTCGAAGCAGACCTTGAGCTGTTGAAGCTAGAGAGGTGAGCAGTCTAAGTCTGATTCCCTGTAAAGACCTCTCTGTTGACACCCACCCCTTGGCGCTCATAATATGACCTTATGCAGTTGCGAGCGCCGTAAAACCCTCTACTATTAAAAAAAAAAATATCGGCATCAATATAATATATTATTATCTTAGTTGTGAAAGTTCGTCACTTTGGTCGCCTAAAACTTCCGAACCACATAACTTCCGAATTTGAAAAAAAAATTAAGGTTGTTCAGAATCATTTAAAGGGTGCATGGTTATAATGAGGAGTCTGAAGTTACTGTATGTTAATTTTTTCAGATTTTCATTAGTTTCGTTTAGATCTAACCTTGGGAAAGTCCGTCTTCTAAGACGCCAATGTAAACAAGTGAGGCTTCCATTCACATACAGTTCACACTGCTTCCACAATGACTTGATGATCGATTCTTTTGAGTCCGTTCATCGAACGGGGTACCCAGCTAATTTATTATAATATAAACCATTTGTGTTACAAATGCCGTAAAACTCTAA
>NW_004797921.1:141146-147665 GCF_000002075.1 Aplysia californica | reverse complement strand
ATACAGGCCTATAACATATCGTTAGACCGATGTTAAATAATTGTACATCAAGTTTTGTTTTTTTTAATTTCAGGAGAGAAAAAAAATAGCTATTGTTTCATATTTTTACTGTTTAAACACACACACTTTGCAAGTGATACACCAAGAGGGTAAAGATAAAAATGTGGGACGTGCTGACAAAATGAGTTACTTCTCGCACTTCACAAATGGAGATTTCGGCAGAAAATCAACGACGGAGTAAATTTGTAGACTCTCAACTGATGCCGTTTTCTTCAAGTTTACCACGTCTTTTATTATTTCAAACTAATGAATTGTAAAAACTCAGCCTATCAATTCAACACATCTATTTCTACAGAGCTAAAATATGACAAGTAACTCTTTTTCTTAGCACGTCTCACAATTCATTGTCTAAGGTCTGCAACAAAGAGAACTCTCTTCTGTGCTCCAATAATAATTTACCCGTTGAGCGTTGCACGGATATGGGCCAGATTCAATTCTCACGAGGGCAGTATCTCAAACTTTCTGCTAGAAAGGTGTAGATCTATGTCTTTGAGCCACTGTTGGCCGCACCATTAGGGGTCGAAGCCTGTCTTTTGATAGATTTAGTAAGAGTTTTACGGCACTTGCAACACAATATGTCGTATACGTGCCGAAGATTAGAAGTGTTGTTACCCGAGAGCAACAAAAACAAAAACGAAGAAGGAGGAGGGGGGGGGGATGAGGATGATAGATGTTGTATAGGAAAGAAGCAGAAGGAGAAAACCACACCAGAGCCCCTGCCAACCACCCACTGTCCCTTGATAGATTTCACCTTTGTCGCTAGGGCGTGAAAAAACACACCCACACAATCCTCTACGATGCGACAAGGGAAGATGACGGTAGAAACAAAGATAACTAGAATTGTCAAAAACGTAAACGTAATAAAATATTGAATTGGAAAAAATGTCAACCAAAGAAAGCTTGTTTTGAAAAATCAGCCAGGTTTTATTTTTGTTTTGTGAAATACATACACCTGTTGTTTCGTTTTTATTCATACCTTCCGTCTTTTAATTGGGAGCCCGTGACGTCACTTCTGGGTGGAATCTGTATCAGAGAACTAGTTCAGTCAGTGAGGTGAAGAAGTTCCAACATCCGAGCCAACAGTGGTTTTGTTGAAAAAACAACAACCCAACCAACAACATATCAAACAAAATTAGCAAAGACGAAATAATCAAACAAGTCCAACAGTTTAAATATCTAGGGTATATAATAACATTTGAAGCCAAATGTTCCACAGAAATGAAACGGAGAATTGCAATGGCAAAGGCTGGTTTCAATAAAATGAGCCCAATCCTTAAAAAACATTGATCTCAATGACTACCAAAATGAAAGTCCTGAAATGCTATGTTTGGTCAACCCCTCTATATGGCTGTGAATACTGGACAATCACTTAAGACAGTGAAAAGAAAATAGAAGCTACAGAAATGTGGTTTCTTAGGAGACTGCTAAATCGTGGACGGAAAAACAAATCAAATGAGGTAGTACTTGATGGAGCCCACGTGGGACGCTAACTGTAAAAAAAAAATAAGGAAGCGACAATTTAAAGCAGTTTTTGGGACACCTGAATAGACATAGAGGTCATGACCATTAATTAGTTCTCTTGAGCAAAATGGAAGAAAACCGAGGCATTAGAAAGCCTAAACATATGTGAGACGTGCTAAGAAAATGAGTTACTTGTCATATTTTAGCCCTGTAGAAATAGATATGTTGAATTGATAGGCTGAGTTTTTACAATTCATTAGTTGGAAATAATAAAAGCTGTAGTTAACTTGAAGAAAATGACGTCCGTTGAGAGTCTACGAATTTACTCCGTTGTTGATTTTCTGCCGAAATCTCCTTTTGTGAAGTGCGAGAAGTAACTCATTTTGTCAGCACGACCCACATATGAGTAAGGGGAAAGATCAGGGAAACATAGCTTTTAACAGCATGAATAGAGACCTATGATCGCCAAATGTGTCACAAATCTGGCACTGAATGATAATGACCAAACAAAGAAAACAAACAAACAATTGTCTTACTTTTCCTGTTCTAGTTGATGTTAATTCTTTTTCACCCCGTTGTTTTTCTTGAGGTAGCTGCATGGGTCAGCTAGATTCAATTACTCCCAAAATACACATTTCTTTCACGAACAAACATCACATTGAGATAGAAAATACATCATTGATCTTTGTTCTTCTTCTTATTCTTCGGGTCATTTACTGTTTTTTAAATCCAGATCAAAAGTCACACCTTGGTGCCAATTAGTGCGCGCTTCCTCTGACACGACGTTATACGATCTAAGCGCTTGAAGAGCAAGATAATCAGGAAAAATGAAATCTCTAAATTAATTAATTCCGTGCTAATATCTCTTCAAGGCCATAATATTAGTCAGCAGCCCTCCCCCTTTTCCCCGACAACTACCCCAACCCCCCTCATCCCCAACCCCCAAAAAGCCTTAAGCTTTTATGCAAAGGAAGAGGGAGGCACATAATACTATTTTGATCAGCATTGAGCAGTGCTATGGCCTTGTTTCTGAAATGTTCGAACTATCATAATACACATAATATCAGAAACACAGGGTTGGACATTTTAATGTTCATGGCATTCATCAATGTTGTTGTGTAAGATATGTCTAGACACGGTGGAATCAGGCCTTTGTCAATTTGTGGACATGTGGAATTTTTGGTATCCTCTTAATGTTCCATATGATGACAATAGCGAGGCACTCAGTCAGTTCAGTTGGTATCATACCACTATTAGTATCCTACAACTTTTTGCATCATACGACTGTTAGTATTAGAACTCTACGACCTTTGCTATCCTACGATTTTTAATATTTATGACTATTAGTATTAGTATCCTACGACTTTTAGTATCTTATGACTATTAGTATTAGGATCCTACGACTTTTAATACCATAGGACTATTAGTATTAGGATCCTACGACTTTTAGTACCGTAGGACTATTATTAGTATTAGAATCCTACGACTTTTAGTATCCTACATCTACGGCGTGAGTGGCCCAGGTTCCATTACCAGACTTGGAGTTCTTGGATTCGGGTCGTGTTTTGGGTTGTTGTTCTTTTAGTTTTCAAATTTCTCAACCCTTTTGTCTCGGCACTTATGGGGACTAGCCTATTAATTCCGGATTCCAGCCCCTTAAGTAACCTTAAAGTGTTTAATAGAGGCGTCAAGGCGTTAAACCCGTGCACAGAAAACACAACCGTAAAAAATCTGTTTGAGAAATGAAGATTTGCACCCGAAAACAAGGTGTTTTTCAGGCGTCATCAGATGGTGAGAGTTTGTTTCATCAGGGAGTGGGGCGTGGAGTTGTGGCAAAATTAGGATTGTGAATTGTGACAACACCAGAACAAATATTGCAAACCGATGAGGAGAAGGTCAACATGAACAAAAAGAAGGAAGTATTAACCATTTCCCTGCCTAGTACTAGTAGGCGTATGTACTCGCTTGCATTCTTCTCCACAACATTTCTCATTTCTATTTGTTCTACCGGTTCACACGACAAACCTATGCAGATCGCCACCTCAGAATTATCAAATTCTATCTGACATTGATAGACCATGAGGCCAGGAACCAAATTAAGTCAAAATCGTAAGATTACTCAGAGTAGTTATCAAGATATTCAAAGGATTGCATTCGAAAAAGCTTGATATTTTGTAAAACTCGAAATATTTTTACGTCATGTCTATCAAAACGAGGCACTGAGCAGATAGAGCTTCCTAATTCAAGGGTAGCGAGATACAGCTACGAAAATTCCGACCTATTTGAGTCTCACGCTCCCATAATATTCCCTTACGCAGTTACGAGCGCCATAAAACTGTTACCAAAACAAGAATACGACTATGGCCCTATGAAGTTGTTTATTCTTTAAACAAAAGAAGGGAGAAATGATTGTTATGGTTATGGTTCTGTGTTTAAATCTCTCTTGAAGGGACGTTAGAACATTTGTTTCACAGTGGTTGTACTGACGTAAACTATGGACACATCTCAGCAATGAAGTGGGTCAAAGTGCTAAAGATTTCTCGTGTGGACAATCAGCAGAACGGCTTAGGAAAAAAAATAAGGAAGGGTTGTCTTTAATATTGTTTGATAACTTAGAAGCCGTGAAGTGTTGAAAGGTGTGTCTGGGGGGGGGTGGAGGGCGGTTTCAAATCGTGACCGACCTTTTTGTTTAAAGAACATTTTGTTTAACTAGTTAAACGCTCAAATACCACCAGAGCACGGTTTTTTTCTTTTATAAAAATGTGATCAATCTGGTCAGCCTTACTTGGTTATGGGTGACATTCACAATGCGTACAATGTCACTGTTCAGCATTCTAGTATGTTGAAATTTCGAAAGGAAAAAAAAAGAACGAAAAAAAACCCACGAAAAAAGAGACATCACGTTTTTTGTGGACTTTGATGAGGCGCATGGTGTGGTCCTATGGTAAAAAAATTCGTGGAGCAAATGTCAAATGTTTCCTCAACTATTTGATAACACACTACAACCTAAGGGTCAGGACGGGGAGTCCATTGTTAGATCCTAAGGAAGGGGAAGGAACCCACCTCCCGTGAATACAAGCGTTTAAAAAACACATTTTAAAAATACTAAACAAAATCCAAAAATCCTGAAAAAATAACGAGAAAAATATAACTTTTTGTATGTGCAAACTGTTGGGAATGTTCTAACTTAAGTTCAATCGGTGTGTCCCACACGTCACTCTCACTCTCAGCCTTGCTGTCGGGCCCTCGATCTAAAGTCTAAATTTTCTACATTTGAGCAATCGGAATCGCCACTAACTCTTGCTACAACGTTTTCATCAAAATCTGAGTCATCTGGTTTGTCAGATGCTTGTTTTGGCTCAAATCCATCGTTATTTCCTTTTTCGAACTCGCTTTTCAACAAGTCGAGACACTTTCGAAGTGTCGATAACGCGATCTCACTTCGTTAGGCTCTAATACTAAAACTACTGGGCCGAATATCTTTGTTTCGGTATCAAAAGAAAGAAGAAACTTTTTGCAATGACTATGCCAATCAAAATCTCGGCCCCAGAGTCTCGTCAAGGCGAGATTTCGTTTCTAAAGACGCTAGGTCAGTGCGGCGGTTCCGGGCGAGTCAGGGTGTAATGTGTTTTTAACATAGACTCTCCAGCTTTTGTCTAGTGGCTTGTATCGATTTGTCTAAACAATTTTAAAAAATTTAAACACCTGTTAGTTCTATTCGAGAAATTCCTGAATATACACACACTAATAAAAATCCCAGTGGGTGATTTCTACTAATTTTAAAAGGTTTACAGCTGGGGCAATGATTTTAATTGAATGCATGTTTTGAGAGGTTTTAGTACTAAAAAAGCTATTTCCTTAGCTTAAGAGTCCTTGGTAACTGAACATTTACAGTTTTTGTGCCTTTAATCAACGTTTTTCAGAAAAATCCACACAAAAATGAGTTTTTTAATGGGCATGAAAGGTGTTGAGCCAAAAAACAAAAATTTGATAAAAACTCACAAACCTGCAGAAAAATGCAAGTTTCTTCACTTTGATTATTTTGATGAGAGCCTGATTCCCCCAAATGGATATAATAGCCAAACATCGACACTAGGGTCAAATTTGTAGATTTTCTATTGACGAAATACTCTTTAAGTATAACATGCCTTATATGGTCGCTTTTAAGCCCAAGGGGGCTATCCCCCAAAAAGCTGTTTTGAGAAAATCGAAGGTAAAGGTTTTGCCCCTTGTTCAGATACTTTAAAAGACTAGGAGAGTTTTCTCTATAACCAAACAAATATACACACCAATATAACCAAACTTCTCCTATAGGTAGAGCAATGACCACTTTTGGTTTGGGTCAAGATTTCTAGAAACCCTCGAAATCTGGGTTGAGCAGCTTGTTCTTAAAAGCGAAAATATTATAATTTGAATTTGATACTTACATATATTGTAAAAAACTTCACCCATAAGCGTGATATAGTGATTTCCATGGAACACGAATCCCAGAAGTAACTCCTTTAGTCAGCACCCTTCACATATTTTATTCCTCTACCAGAAACGAAGTAGTTGGTAATTTTTTTTTCTTTTATGTTTCGCTTGTCCTTAAAAACCTCGTATTTTGAAATATCTCATTGATCAATAACGAAATTGATACTACGTTTGGTTCTGTATAGAATGTTTTTTGTTGGCACTGATTTGTGATGAGAGGCTGAACGTTGTGATCTATGAGTTCGTGTGAGTGTGCGCGTGTGGGTGTTTGTGCGTGTGTGTGTGTGTGTGTGAGTGTAAGTGTGCTTGCATGTGTGTTTGTGTGTGTGTGTGTGTGTGTGTACGTGTGCGTGTGTGTGTATGTGTGTTTGTGTGTTTATGTGTGTATGTGTATGTGTGTGTGTGAGTGTGTGTGTTGTGTGTGTATATATGTGTGTGTGTGTGTGTGTGTGTGTATGTTGTGTGTGTGAGTACGTATGTGTGTGTGCATGATGTGTGTATGTGTGTTGTGTGTGTGTGTGTGTG
>NW_004797921.1:138898-139971 GCF_000002075.1 Aplysia californica | reverse complement strand
CCCCCGGCCACACACACTAAAAGAGATATTTTTCTTTTTGTTTCTAGTAGGATCTTTTGATAGGAGGATATAGTCGCTAGTCAGTAGGTGACCGCATTTGCCGTTTCAAGTTGTTCAATTTCTCTCTCTCTTTTTCCTATGAATATAATTCAAAGGTATTTGAATTTTTGATGAAGGGATTGTCTTTGGCAAGACATCTAAATCTTCATCAAATGTCAGGTCTAGGGTTATAATTCCGAACATAAGACTAATTCAGACATTCAGTATCGAGGTATTTGAAATTAGTGTGATTTTTATTTGTCTCTTACCGGGCTCTAGTAGATCTGGGAGATTACAGAAAACAGAAATAAAGTGTGTAACGACGCAGAGGAATCAGGCGCTCGTCAATTTTTTGGGCTTGTGGAGTTATTGCTATAGTCTTAAAGCTTGTTCGCTTGTGTTGCCTTTTGATGAAAAAAATCCCCATCTATCTAGACTAGAAGTTGAGTTATACGCTAGTGGAGGAGATGGAAGTCGCCTGGTTTCAGGAGTTCAATTATTGACAAAATGGCCGCCAAAGTTAACGGACTTACAAAGCTTTAAAGTCCTCAGAAACTGAAAATCTAAATTGTTTGGGCAGTTGATCAAGGTTTCTCAGTAAAATTCACAAAGAAATGTGTTTTGAAATGGACGTAAAAGATACTGAGTCAAAAATAGAAAATTTAATAGAAAATTGCCACACCGGGAGAAAAATGCCGTTTTCTTCCATTTGATAATTTGACGAAGGCTTGATTTCACCGTAATTCCTCACAGATAATCCGTGCTAAACGTTCTGGGTGTAAATATGATACCAGAAAAGATATAGAGCAAACTCTTGAGAGATTTGTGAAGCAGGAAGTTCTAGATCTAGATAATGTACATTAGCGAGTCAAGCTGATTATTTACATGCAAAGTGGCCTACTTCCTACTTTAGATACGTTCTTGCAACGATGAGCATAAAATGTCAGGGAAAAGAGATTGAGGGACTGAGGGAGAAAGGAGGTGGCTAGCGGGTAGATGGGGATAGTAACGGGTTTCAGGGTGGGGAGGGGGGG
>NW_004797921.1:134669-138370 GCF_000002075.1 Aplysia californica | reverse complement strand
CACCCCCTACCCCTTTTTGATTATCTCCCTCTATTGTATTTTTCCCCTAAAAGAAATTTCTTTCACGGAATTATTTTGCTCCTACTGTTTTTGTCAAATTCTGTAATTCCTTCCGTCTGAATGATCTCCCCATATTGTGCTTCCAAATGTTTTAATAAACCAACCTTGAATATCTCCCCCTTTCGTACTTTGAGAACATTGTAATTTCTTTCCCTGAACAATTTGCCTCTACTGCATTTTTGTCTTCAAATTTAATCATTTCTTTCATTGAATGATCTCCCCATAAGGTATTTCTAAATTCTGTAACCTCCCCCCGTACCTTCCCCGATTATTTTCCCCTATTGTATTTTTCAAATTCCGTACTTTACTACCCTCAATATATCTACCCCTACTGTATTTTTTTAAAGTCTGTAAACGGTTACTTTGAAAGACAAGCGAGCTAACCCAGATTTCGAGGGGTTTCCAAAAATCTTGATCTACGCCAAAAGCGGGCATTGCCCTACCGAAATGAGAAGTTTGGTTTCACTGGTGTGTATATTTGTTTGGTAATAGAGAAAACTCTTCTTGTCTTTTAAAGAAACTGAACAGGGGTCCAAAAACTTGACCTTTGATTTTCTCAAAACAGTATTTTCGGGATAGCCCCCTTGTGCTCAAAAGCCACCATATACACTTTAGGATCACAATTTAGCACAGTTAAAAGTGACCATTTTCTGTCTGCTCTCCTATCATTGACTGCATTCACACAGCCCCCCTCCCCACCCCCAACCACACCCACAACGTTCCAGGGTCGCTTCAGTCTGCTAAAAGAGTGTAATAACCCTCCATCTTACACTATATTAAGTCCCAAATTCTTTAAATTCTATCTTTACTCTTGTCACTGATTGCCACCCACACACCCCCATCCCCACCTCCAAGCCCCAATGATCCAGTGTCACCTCAGTCTGTTCAAAGAGGTTGACGTGTAATGACCCTCCATCTTTCACTAAGTTATGTCCCAAATTCTTTAAATTCTATCTTTACTCCTGTCACTGACTGACAACAACCTCCACCCTCCCCCCAAACCACGTCCCAGGGTCGCCTCAGTCTTCTTAAAGTTTGACGTGTAGTGACCCTCCATCTTTCACGATTGCGAGCTGCCCTATTATGTTATGTCCCAAATTCTGTCAGTTCTATCTGTGCTCTTGTCACTGACCTCCAATCACACACCCCCATCCCCACCCCTAACCTCACGTTCCAAGGTCGCCTCACTCTGCTCAAAGATGTTGACGTGTAATGACCCTCCATCTTTCACAGTCCCCAGCTGCCCAACAATGCTATGTCCCAAATTCTGTAAATTCTATCTGTGCTCTTGTCACTGACTGCCAACCACCCCTTCCCCTCCCCTCAAAGATGTTGACGTGTAATGATTATCCATCTTTCCCTATGTTATGTTCCACATTCTGTAAATTCTGTCTGTTCTCTTGTTATTGACTGGCAACCACCCTACCCCCACCCCCTCCCGTTCCAGGGTCGCCTCAGTCTGCTCAAAGAGTTTGACGTGACAGACATCATGGAGAAGATGAGCGACGGGCGAGGACTTCACCAGGAGAGTGAGCACTCTATCGACGAGCATGAGCAGAGACACGGGGCCGTGAGACAGACGCGCTTCGCTCACGTGGGAACTCTGATGGAGGGCGAGAGCACGGTGGGGAGGCTTAACGATCTGCCATTCATCATCATTATCATCATCATCATCATCATCATCATCATCATCATCATCATCATCATCATCATTGTATAAAGAAGGTATTAAAACAGTTAAGACCTTGTTGTGTTTCCAGAATATATATATTATCCACAGTTCAACGTTTCGCCCTCAACGGGCTTCCTCGGGAACATTCACAAAAATAATTGGCAAGAACCTAGATCTACATGCTGTAAAAACTAAAGTGCGTACATACATGTCTCAACATTTAAAGGAGCGGTGAGTACTAAACGCATAGGCCAGAGAGAAGGGAACACTGACGCCAGAAGTGGGAGAGAGAGAGAGATAGAGGGGGGAGGGGGGAACAAGTGCGTGGAAGTAAGGAATATAATAACAGAAGGGTGCGGTGACTACAAATAGATTGTCAGATTTTTCTAAAATGTCTTTATGCTGGTTGTGAATGTTGTGAACATTGGGCAGCTTTTGGTGGTGAGTGTTGACAAAGAATGCCCTTTTTTGATGAGGTTTGTGGAGTTTGTAGCTAAGTAGATCCTTGTGCCTGAGTTTGCACACTTTGTTTATGGTGGGGGTTATCAAACTGTTTTGGTATCCACTGCGCAGAAAGTTTTCTCTGAAAGCTTTGATTCTAGCATTAAACCATTCATCCCTGGAACAAATGCGTCGGAGTCGGAGCGCACCACTCTAGACTACCGAACGGAAAATATGTTTGGGGTGGTTGGAAGAAGGGGGGAGGTAGCGCTTTGAGTCGGTTGGTTTGAGGTGGAGGTCTGACTCAATGTTGTTATTGAGAAGGTGGATGGAGAGGTCGAGGAAAGCTGTAGACTTTCCGCGGTTGGAGTGTGTGAATGGTGTCATGGACGCTGTTGATGTCCGAAAGAAATTGGTGCGTTTGTTGAGATTTACCATCATGCAGGGCGATAATGTTGTCCATGTAACTCATGACCAAAAAGGGTTGGTTGGAAAGGGGGGGCGAAGTTTTTTTGGCAAAATTCTGCCTTGAAAATGTTGGCTTTGGAAGGAGCTACAGGTGTTCCCATGGCTGTTCCTGTGAGCTGAAAAAGTATTGGTCGTTGAAGGAGAAGTTGTTTAGTGTAAAGACTAGTTCCAGGAGTTGACAAGTTTCTCTTATTTGACATGGGGTGTATGTGGTGAGGCTAGAGAGAGCTAAGCGGCAGGCTTCGAATCCTTCTTTGTGAGGGATGTTGCTGTACATGTCTACAACGTCAGCTGCCAAAATGTTGGTGTTGTCTGTGATTTGCTTTTTTTTATTCAGTGTTTTAATTTTTTGAAGGGCATGTAAGTTGTCCTTGACCCAATAGTTGCCGCAGTAGTCGGGGACGAGGGGTTTTGGGATGCTGCCTAGCCAGTAGGAGGCTCTAGTGGTAGGGCCTCTGGTTTGTAAAATGGAGAGTGACAAACAAACAAAAGAAGTAGAGGAGAAAAATAGTAAGGAGGAGGAAAGAAAATGCAGCAGTTCCCCATATGTTGTTCCGGCACAGAATGAACATGACATTGATAAATCAGCCTATTTACAATTCTACTGTGCATAAGAACCTGTTAATATCCCCCCTTTAGGAATTGTAAGCTTAATAATATGCTTATCATCATCATCATAATCATCATCATCATCATCATCATAATCATCATCATCATCTTTATAGGTAACAGGGAATACAATAAGTGTATGAAACTTAGTAGACTTTTCAAATTTAATGTAAGTTCAACGTTTCGTCCTGTAATGTGCTTCTTCAGGAACATGTGCAAAACAATAATGGAAAATCTGTTGACTACAAGCTATAACAACAAAAGTGCGCGCATACACGTCATAATGTCAAAAGGTGTGATAAAAACAAATCGGGAAGACCAGAGAAAATTGAAGGCTATGGCTAGAAGTGGTATGAATATAAAATAGTATGTACGTCAAATCATATATTATATATTATAACCATTAAAATTAATATAAGGTAATTAATATTGCTAGTAGTAGTAGAGGAGC
>NW_004797921.1:126165-131957 GCF_000002075.1 Aplysia californica | reverse complement strand
CCCCCCCCAAGTAAATTTTCAGTTTCCAAGGATTCTCGAGCAAAGTAAATTACTAAACTTTGCCGGCTATTTTTTGCAAATTTTACCTCTGAAACCAGATGAACCCCATCTCCTTCAATTGAAAATATATCGACTTGTATTCAAGATAAAAGGATATTTTTTTGCTGTTTTGAGAAAATCGAAGGTAAAGTTTTTGCCCCAAGTTCAGTTTTTTTTAAAGACAAAGAGAATTTTCTCTATAACCAAACAAATAATATACTAAACAACAATGAAACTAAACTTCTCCTATAGGTAGGAGAATACCCACTTTTGGTGTAGGTCAAGATTTCTGGAAACCCCGACATCTGGGTTAGCCGCTTGTCCTTAAAAGCGTCTAAATATGAGGTAGTGAAAAAGCTATTTATCATTATCATGATTACATTTGACCTAAAAGGAAAAAAAGAAAAGGAAATGAATATTCAATCGTAAATGGCCTACTTCTTTCTATACTTAGGCCAGACGACACGATACAAGGACAGCCATCGAGTCTATCGTAGATCCTGAAAGCAGCGAAACCACAGACGAGATTAGCATCACAACCGATGAACTTTTGGACGGCATTGGAGGAGACGGAAGGATACACGAAGTGGACGAGGGAGAGGAAGAAGATGAGGTGGAAGAAGAAGATGAGGAGGAGGAGGAGGAAGAAGGGGAGGAGGAGGAGGAGGAGGAAGAAGACGGGAGTGCAGAGGGGTATAGTGCCGCTGGCAAGAAGGGCGATGAGATGTTTATCAAAAGAGCCAAGGAGGCGGGGAGAAGGAGGTCAAGTTTTATGTATGATTTAGGAATTTTGGAGAGCAGCAAGCAGAGACATTCCTTAGCCAGTGACAGGTCCATGAATATGCTGCCTCCTGCCAAGACGAAAGACGCTCTCAGAAAAACTTTGTTAGTGAAGTAGTGTTTGGGATACTTATTGACCGGCATCGTGGTGAAACCAGGCGACAAATTAATCAATGAATTCGAAGAAGCTGGCATATTTCTGTCCGTTTAGCATTTTTTATCGATTTTTTTTTAGACTCAACACTTTTTATGTCCTTTTAAAAACGCGTTTCTGTGTGAGGTAACTGAAAAATGTTGATTTAATGCACAAAAATGTACATTTGAAGTTTCTGAAGACTCTCAAGCTTTGGAAGTCGCCAAAATTTGGCGATCATTAACATTTTCTTGCCAATTTTACCTCCAAAATGCAGGCGACCCCACCTCCTTAAATCGAAAATATCTCAATTTCTATTCATGATAATTGAACTCTGTTTTCACCGAAAGCACGATACATGAACACGCTTTAAAATGATACCAATAACTCCACATGTCCAAAAATTGACGAGCGCCTGATTGCACCGTGTTGTGACACATTTGGACGTCATAAGGCCCAAAGGGTTGTCTCAAGGAAAGCCACTTCGCAGCCCTTTGAATCTCAAGGCTCAAACTCAGAATGTTTTTTTTTATGTTGGGACTTAGAATGTTTGAGGCTTCTTTTTGTGTTTCCTCCACGTCATCCTGGTAATAAAATAATAATAATAATAATAATAATAATAATAATAATAATAATAATAATAATAACAATAATAATAATAATAGATAGATAGCATTTGTATAGCGCAAATCCCCACTCAACAGCAAGCTCTATGCGCTTCACAATCTCTACTATTACCCCAGCAGACCTGAGAGCATTCTGAAACAACCTCAACTGCTTGAGAAACATACAGAACAAACAGCCGTTTATAGGCGCTAAAACTCGAACATACTGACAAGATCTTTCGTCGTCTATGGTACCCATTTCTACCTGGGTGAAGTGAGGAACATTCGTATAAAGTGACTTTCCTAAGGACACAACGTCGTGCCCGCGCCTCGAACCCCCGAACCGGCAGCCTCACAATTACGAGTCCGGTAGCGTAACCACTAGGTAGTACCAAAGATAGTACATAACAAGATGGTGCACTCAGCCAAAGAGGTGTCCGCCGGAAGTCCGCTCTTTGCTTCAGATGGTGCTGCAGTCTGTTTTGAAGCTCTCTTTCGTTTTTCCAGAAGAAGAATAGGAATAGCCCCTCCTTGCGTGCGCAGATCGACTGCTGTTCATCAGAAGTTCGGGTTCGTTCAGTGCGGAGTTTTAGTTTTTTAAAAATATTTTAATGACCTCTCGCCTTTCTTTCTAAAGTCAAATGAAACGAAGAAAACCACCCGGAAGAGGTTTTTTCTGTCAGCGTAACCATTTTTAAAAAGCGTTCTTCCGAAATTTAATCTAAAACTTGCTAGTTTCACTTTAATTTTTTAAACTCAAGTAGGGTAACTCTGTTCGCAAAAGGTGCGCATTTGCGAAGAGGGCGCCATCGAAATTTGAGGACACTTTTTTAATTGAGTCGAAGAGAGGAGTGGCCCCTCTGGGTATTACTAGCTGAGTACCCCGTTCGATGAACGTCAAGTCATTGTGGGTCCAGTGCGCGCAGCATGGGAACGGAAGTCTTGAAATATTATTATTGTCTTGAACACTGCATTGAAATAATGAACGGGGAAATCGTAAATGGCCGATAAATCTAGTGTTTTCTATTTTTCTAAGTCTTTTAAGGCAAATACAAGGACTTACTGAATTGATAGAAATTTAGCTTGGCCTTTGAACTACCTGCAGTAATTTTTTCATGGTTCTACATTGCGAAGTTTTTTCAGCTATAGAAAATATCCATCCACATGTACGCAATTATAGATGAGACCGTTACAAGTTCTATTCCTTTTTGTTCTGAGATAAAACTACGTTCATTTCGTTCTTCGCCGGAGGGAGGTATGGATCCTGAAAACTTTGATCTCAAAATAATATCTCGAAAGTGGGGGGGAAACAACTTGTTATTCTTGGGTTATGGTTTGAGTATTCTTTCGTGCATTGGAAGCTTGGATTTATTTCGATCATTGGAGGTTTGAGAATCTTTTTTGTGCATTGAAGGTTTCACTATTATTTTTGAGTGTGTCCAGTGAGTTCATCACTTTATTTCTTTGTGTTTCTAGTAAGTGAGCGTCTTACTTTATCCGTGCCTTTTGTGGGTGAGTCGCCTAGTTTTTCTTCGTGTGTCTAGATTCTAGTTTTTCTTCGTGAGTCTAGATTCTAGGGGTCTTGCACCTCCTTTGTCCGTGTCTTTTTGGGCTCAGTCACTTTATTTCTTCGGGTGTCTATAGTAAGTCAGTCCCTCTACCTCCTCATGTGTTTAGTGTTGCTCAGTCACTGTATTACTTCTTGTGTTTAGTGAGTCAGTCACTTTATTTCTTCGGGTGTCTATAGTAAGTCAGTCCCTCTACCTCCTCATGTGTTTAGTGTGAGTCAGTCACTTTATTCTTCGTGTGTTTAGTGAGTCAGTCACTGTATTACTTTTTGTGTTTAGTGTGAGTCAGTCATTGTATTACTTCGTGCGTTTAGTGAGTCAGTCACTCTCTTTCTTCTTGTGTTTAATGTGAGTCAGTCACTCTCTTTCTTCGTGTGTTTAGTGTGGATCAATCACTTTATTTCTTCGTGTGTATAGTATCTAGTAAGTCAGTCCCTTTATTATTTTCTATTTCTAGCGAGTCTGCTTTTTTTTTCTTTGTACCCTGTCTACAAAACATGTTGGTTTTCTTGAATTTATTTTCCTACTGTGCCTCTATAATGAAAAACGTTCTACAAAAGATGTGTATATTCCCCTTAAACGCGTTCTTACCTTCTAAAGTACGCTCAATCCTACAGAAAAAGATTTCATCATTTTTATTTTTAACTCAATTTCTGGATAGTTCTGTCGACTGTGAATCGTTGTGTGCCAGCAATTATTTCCAATTGAGGCGTTATCAGTTTCTATTTCTGTATTGTTATTCCCTCCTTTATCATATTTCTTTTTGTTGCATTATATATCGAGTCATTGGAATAGATAGTAATTCGTTTTTGTTTGATAAGAGTTTCATGGCACTTGCAGCGCTATAAGGTCACGACAATTAAGTGTAAAAATCTAGAGGCGTAATAACTAGACACAAGACAAACAGAGGAAAGACGTAGTAGAGAAAAGGACGATGGATGTTTGCGAGAGGGAAAACTAAAGGAACAAACATATTCCACGCAGAGCACCTGCCAACCATCCGCTTGAGAAGGATGGGCAAGTATTTACTGTTATTGAGCTGCATGTTATTCGAGACTTGTCACAAACATCCGGGGGTTCCTTGTCTATGGGGTTGACCGGCCATCTGTGTTGTACAGCTGGGGAACTATTGGTGAGGCATCGTGGGGCAATTAGGTGCTCGTTAAAATATAATGAAATCAGAGAACACCTACCACTCCCCACCCTCATTTTTCCGCCAGTTTGGCAATTTTTACGTAATTTCTTGTCCAGTTTTCTTGTTTGTTTTATTTTATGTTTGTGTTTGTTTTTTAACTTAATACCTTTTATCTCCAATTGAAAACATATTTCTGTGTGGTTTTTACTGGAAATTATTGCTTAAAGAAACAAAAAAGTAAATGTGCAGTTTCCAAGGTGCTTCAAGCTATGGAACTCACCAAACCTTGATGCCCTTTTCTCGTTAATCTAACATTTAAACTCAATCGCAAATATCTCAACTTCTTTTCTAGATAGATGGATATTTTCAAAGCTAAAAGCAAGAAAGATGGACAAGCATTAAGATAATACCTAGAACTCGATATGCCCCAGAATTGATGGTCGTTTGATTCCACAGCGTCAGGACACATGTATGTCACGACGCGGTGGAATCAGGCGCTCGTCAATTTTTGAACATATAGAGCTATTGGCATCTTCGTAATGCGTGTTCATTTGTCTTGCTTTTGATTAAAAAAATATCTTCTATCTTGAATAGAAATCGAGATATTTGTGATTGAAGGAGGTGGGATCATCAGATTTCAGAGGCAAAATTACCTAGAAAAAAGCCACCAAAGTTAGGTAAATTCCATAGCTTGAGAGTACTTGGAAACTCAAAATTTACATTTTAGGTGGCTTTAGTCAAGGTCTTTAAGTAAAATTCACACTGAGAAGTTATCTTAAATGGGTCTGAAGATGTTGGGTTAAAAAACAAAAATTCTTTTTAAAATTCCAAACAAGCAGAAACATGCTAGTTTCTTCAATTGCATTATTTTGACGAGCGCCTGATTTTAATACACCTACTAACATGTTGCTGTTCCCGACAGAGGCGGTTCTCAAACGTGTGTGCAAGACGAGAGACCTCTGGGCGTACGTGTGATGCGTCTGTGAGTCGGAACTAGGGCATTGTTTGGCTGAAAGGTGTTGGTGTCTCGAAAAACTGTTTGTTAATCTACGTGTGTGGGTGTGTGGGTGTGTGTGTGTGTGTGTGTGTGGGTGTGTGGGTGTGTGGGGGGGGGTTGAGGAAGGTTATTGGAAACTTCTGACATTCAAAACGGTGAGGGGAGGGGAGGAGCGGAAGATGGGGGGGAACAGGTTCGTTCGTGGGCAAATATAATTAAGGAAAACCTACCTTACCTTAATATCCAATTGTGAGACGTGCTGACAAAATGAGTTACTTCTCATAATCAACAAATGGAGATATTGGCCGAAAATCGACACAAGGGTCAAAATTGTAGATTTTCCATTGATTTCATATTCTTTAAGTATAACATGCCTTATATTATTTCATATTTATAAATTGTAAAAACTTCCCCTACAAGCGTGAGGTAGCGATTTCCATAGGGCTCGAATCTGAGAAGTTAACTCATTTTGCCAGCAGCATCCTTCATAATTCATCGTGTTCCTCATTTTTGTTAGTTAACGTCTTATTCCTGG
>NW_004797921.1:114481-124997 GCF_000002075.1 Aplysia californica | reverse complement strand
GTTTGATTTTTCTCAAAATTTTAAAGTCCATTTAAAAACATATTCCTGTGTAGAATTTTCTTTAAAAAGGTTGATCTAATGTACTACCCCCCCCCCCCAATTTATTTTTTTAATGTAAATTTGTACTTCCCAACAACATTGCATCTTTGGAATACACCAATCGTTGGCGGCTATTTTCTCTCTAATCTAACATAATCTATATCCATGCAACTCCATCTTTACTCAGTAGCAAATATCTCCACTTCTATTCTAGATAGATGGATGTTTTCATCACAAAAAGCAGGAAAGGTGGAAAAGCTCTAAGATGATACCAATAATTCGATACGCCCAACTTTGTCGAACGGCCGATTCCACTGTCTCATAACAACCATTGCGTGTTTGTTTTGTTGGTCAAGGTTGCGCTTCGAAAATATCGTTTGATTAACCCTATCCGTACGTCGTGTTTTACTATCGTATCCATACGACGTGAGGAACTCTGAGCCAGCACTTTTGAAAAGAGGAAATTTACTCGTTTACCCGATCCGTCCGCTTTGCCTAGCAGTCTGTCAAAATGATTTTTTTAAAGAAATACTGAAAGTTTGAAAGAGATCTTCGCACTAGAAGTATTCTAAAATGTGAAGAATGCAACCCCGGGGTACAAAATAATCCCACGGCGTATGGATAGGGTTAAATCCTTTTTACATAACAGGAGAGACTGTTTCCACTATTTTTAAATATTTTTTTTAATAGATTTTTTTCATTAGCACCGAGTTGTTTCTTTTCTCGTGGGCGGAGTCGTCTGTTTGACTTCCTCGCCAAAATAGGCTGCTGGAATTTTGAAAAACCTCACTCGCATAAGATAATTGCATAAGTCATTTTGGGAAGGTGTGGAGAGTTTGGTTCTGAAAGGAAGACCGGGGCCAGGTTTTTAAAATATAGTTCACTTGAACGAAAGAATAATTCAAATATTATAAATAAAATAATATATAACACCAAACTTCAAGCGTTCCACGGAGTCAATTGGTGGAAAGTAAAGAAACAGTTTGGTCTTTTTTCCGCAAAATTACTTTAAGAAAAGACTCAAGCATTTATTTCTCTTATGAGAGTGATGAAAAGGGAAAACATCACTATATATAAGATTTCAGGGTTTTTTGAAAATGTCGCTAGGTTTGTTTTTTTCCGCCCCCGTTATCGCATTTTTGGGTTATTTAGGGTGTCCGCTTCCGATACTGCCTGTCAAGGTCAACCAGTGTTGAGATGGAGACAACATAGGGGGTGGGAGAGGGGGGGGGGGCTCGTGGCCTAGAGGTTAAGGTGTTCGCCTCTCATTCAAAGGCCCCGGGTTCCAATCCTGATAGCCCCGGACATTTTTCGCATCTAAATTGTTTCCTTTCCTCTCCTTTCCTGCTCTCTAGCAAAGTTCTGTCGTCTGCTTTCGTCTCCACTTTCTGCAATGCCCCCCCCTCCTCCCCCACCTCCTCACCTTATTTGCCCCCCCCCCCCTCCTCTGGGCCCCTGACTTTTTCTGCAGCCTTTCTACTGCTACTCCTAGGCGCTTTCTTACTGTCGTCTTTCTCCCACACCCCTGATATTTTGGTAGGAAAGATCTACACCTAGGCTTCTCGGACAATTACGAAAAATCTCGGAGGTCCTGGGGGCAAGTTGCGTACGTTAAATATCTCTTGGCTCTACAAAATCGATAATAGTTGGCTTCGGCCTCCACCCGGGCAAAATTCAAAATGTCCTACCAACTGAAAATGTTTAATGTATCCAGTGCGCTTATGTGGCTTTATGCAGTTGCATGGGCCGTAAAACACCCCCCACCCCCCCAAAAAAACCCTTTAAAGCAAGACCGAGACACTCGATTAAAAAAAAAATTTCCCCACTCAGAATTGAACTCTGGTCTTTTGCGTGCGACAGCGAAGTGTCTAACCGTTGTACCATGGACACTGGTACTCCCACAGTAAAATAAAGTTCACTTGGATGTTGATTGTAATGCCTGTAAATGTGTCTGCCTTTATCGAAATAGTCCAGGGCTTTTTATGCCAGGCAAAGTGGTGAACTCAGAGGCTCGTCAAAATAATATAATCGAAGAAATCGACATCTCCGTCACTTGTGCAATTTTTTTTTTTTTATATTCTATTTATATATTTCTTTTATTATCATTATTTTAACTTTATTTCATTTTTTTTTAAATTTGTATATTTATTTGTATATTTATTTATTTATTTACCTATCAATTGATTAATTAATTAATTTTATTTTTTTTAATGTATTTATTTATTTAGTTATTTATTTAATTATTCATTTATTTATTTTTCATTTTTTGTTGAGGGGGGGGTTGCTCTAAACATTTCACATCCTTTTAAACACCTGTTTGAAACATTCATCCAGGACCTGGCCTAAGAAAGGAGAACTAACAGACGAATGTGATTTTTCATTGAACAATTAATTGTTTGTTTGTCTGTCTGTTTGTTTGTTTGCTTGTTTTAAATTCAAATGTAAATATTTTTTCTTCATATTGTGATCTTGTTTTGATTGCCTGCTACTCAATTTTCACAGATTGAATAAATTTCAGTACAACCGCCACCAGTCTCTAAACAGGAACACACCTCTCTCTCTCTCTTTCTCTCTCTCTCTCTCTCTCTCTCTCTCTCTCTCTTTCTCTCGCTCTCTCTCTCTCTCTCTCTCTTTCTCTCTCTCTCTCGCTCTATCTCTCTCTTTCTCTCTCTCTCTCTCGCTCTCTCTCTCCCTTTCTCTCTCTCTCTCTATCTCTCTCTTTCTCTGTCTGACTCGCTCTCTCTGTCTGTCTCTTTGTGTGTCTGTCTGTCTGTCTGCTTCTCTCTCTCTGTCTCCCTGTCCCTCTCTCTGTCTCTCTCTCCCTCTTCCTCTCTCTCTGTGTCAGTCTGTCTCTCTCTCTGTCTCTCTCTCTCTGTCTGTCTCTCTCCCTCTCTCTCTCTCTCTCTCTCTCTCTCTCTCTCTCTCTCTCTCTCTCTCTCTCTCTCTCTCTCAAAGTGAAAACATCATAATATTTGGTGGCCGATTTGTACTTGACTTCATGACCTCGGGGCCCCCTTCATCATGTCAGAAAATCGTCTTGTATCAAACGCGCGACCGACAGTTGAATAGTGTATGACAACGACAAACAGACGAAAGAGATCAGTCGACATCTTAGATAGGTGACCGTGGGGGGTTGGCGGGTGCTCTGGTATGGTTTGCTTTTTCTTTCCTATCAAACATCTATCGTCTTTATTTCTCCTATTTTTTGTGTTTGTTACTCCCTTGTAACACCTCTAATCGTCTGGCGCTCATATGACCATATATACTTACGTGCTCTTATTTTTGCTTTTTAAAAGTTCTGCAATTTAATTATATTTTTGGCTGTGGGTGTTTAATGACTGTATTAAAATGCACCATTTTCTGTTTGATATTGTAAGACTATACTACTTTTTTTTTTTAAGTTATTGAAATGTCGTGATATTTGATCGTGTTTATGAATGATATTTTCGTTGCTTGTCTACTTTGTTTGTGATGCCCTTGGGCGAGACCTATATTTATTTATAGGTTGAAGTCAATGAAATAAAAATGGCTAAGCTAATCCTTTAGCCGCTGCACACAAAGCATATGAGTTCAATTCTCGTTTTGTGGGAAGTATCGTAGCCTAAAGACAGTGAAAATAAAATGTAAGCAAAAGAAATGTAGTTTCTTTGGAGACTGCTGAGAATATCGTGGAAGGAACAGAAATAAAATATAGGTACTGCTTGATGAAGTTCAATGTATAAAAACAATCAGGAAACGACAAATGCTCTTTTTGGGACACCTGAATAGACATAGAGCATCATCATCACCATCATCATCATCATCACCATCATCATCATCATCATCATCATCATCGTCATCATCATCATCATCATCATCATCATCATCATCATCATCATCATCATCATCCTCAATCCTTCTCCTCTTCCTCTCCTTCCTCCTCCTCCTACTCCTCCCACTCCTGCTCCTCATCTTCATCATCATCATCATCATCATCATTACCATCATCTTTGTAGGTAGCAGGGAATAAGAAATGGGTTTGAGACTTAGTAGACTTTTCAAATTTAATATAAGTTCAACGTTTCGTCCTGTAAAGTGCTTCTTCAGGAACATGTACAAAACAATAATGGAAAATCTGTTGACTACAAGCTATAGCAACAAAAGTGCGCACATACACGTCATAATGTCAAAAGGTGATATGAAAACAAATCGGGAAGACCAGAGAAAATTGAAGGCTATGGCAAGAGGTGGTATGAATATAAAATAGTATGTACGTCAAATCATCTATTATATATAATCATTAATATTAATGTATAGGTAATTAATAGTGCTAGTAGTAACAGCGCAGCAGCAGCAGCATCATCATCATTATCATCATCATCATCATCATCATCATCTTCATCTTCATCCTCGTCCTCCTTCTCTTCCTCCTCCTCCTTCTCCTCCTCCTCATAAATCATCATCATCAAGTGCCATATCTGTGACAGAGAGACATCGGCGATCATGGTTCTCCATTCATTCCTTTGCTCGAGTGCTCTTATAAAAGCTACATCACCCTTTTATCTTTTCTAGTTTAGTTGTAGTAAGTTTTACGGCGCTCGTAGCGGCATATTTAAGGTCTTATGAGCGGTACACCTCCCTGATCGTTCCCCGCTACCACACATCTGTTTAAGTTCTCTAAAGTATTATGTTCCTCAGGATCTAACCTTGCCTTGTTTTCCTTCAGTTTTGCCAGCGAGAGCAATCTAGTCAGTGGTCGACATTTAAAAACACGATATTTTACGGATCTTTACATCTTTTTTTATGACACATTACTTCAATTTCCATAGCTTGCTTAATACTGTGTTCTATATTTGAAACTTTAAGGAAAGCAGGAAAGCAAAAAAACGAACCAAAAAAAAACAACCACTAATAAAAATAATATGTGAGGCATCGTGGTGAATTTTGGTGTGTGTTTAAAAAATGAAATTGAAGATATTGGCATTTCTCAGCCGGTTTGGCAATTTTCTCGAATTTTTGTTTTTAGCTCAACAGCTTTCATGTCTATTCAGTAACACAATCATTTCCATTATGATTTTACCAAAACCTGAAGACTAAACGAAAAGAAAAGGATGTCAATTTTCAGTTTCCAAGGGCTCTCAAGCATTGGAAGATACAAAGCTTTTGCAGCCATTTTCCCGCTTATTTTACATCTAAAATCAGGTGACCCCACTTCCTTCAATCAAAATATCTTCAGATCTGTTAAAGATGGATTGTATTGTTTTCCTCGGATGATAGACAAATGTGAAGGGTGTTGACTAAATGAGCTACTTCTCTGATTCGAGCCCTATGGAAATCGCTACATCACGCTTATAGGTGAAGTTTTCACAATTAATAAGTATGAAATAATATAAGGCATGGTATACTGAAAGAATATGACACCAATAGAAAATCTACAAATTTGACCCTAGTGTCGATTTTCGGCCAATATCTCCATTTGTGGTTTGTGAGAAGTAACTCATTTTGTCAGCACGTCTCACAAATGATCAAGCTTTAAGATGATACCCGTAACGTCACATACCCACAATTTGACGAACACCACGATCCCACCTCTTCGTGGCACATTTGCTTACTTAGAAATAAAAAAATATATGGGAGGCGTGCTGACAAAATGAGTTACTTCTCAGACTTTAGCCCATGGACATAATAAGTACGTCAACTTTATTGGTATAGCTTAATTTTAAAGCTTGTTCATTTGTCTTGCTATCGGTAAAAAAAAACTTTATTGGTTGAGTTTATATAATGTATTTGTATGAAACGGAATCAGACGCTCGTCAATTTTGAGGCATGTAGAGACACTGGTACCATCTCAAAGCCTGTTCATTTGCCTTGCTTTGTTAGACAAAATACCCATCTATCTTGAATAAAATGTTGAGATATTTGTGACTAAAGGAGGTGAAGATCCCCTGATTTCTCAGGTAAAATTAGCGAGAAAATGGCCTCTTAAGTTGGGTGCCTTTCATAGCCTGAGAGTCCTTGGAAAGTGTAAATTTATATTTTTTGTGTGCCTTTAGTCGACGATTTTCAGTAAAATGCACACAGAAATGTATTTTTAGAAAGGCATGTACTATGCCATGCCAAAGCCTACGCGATCTAACTAAACGTAATAGGAGATTCAACAGTGGTAACCTGACCTATAAATCGCTCTTTGGGATAACTCAAAGGTGTTGACTCAAAAAACAAAAATTCGATGAAAATTGCCATAGAAGGAGTAAGAATGCCTGCTTATTTGGTTTTATTATTTTGACGAACGCCTGATTTCACCATGATGCCACTCATATTTTTTTCCCTCTGTGCAAAGAGAGGATTCAAAGATAACGCGGGCAGTAGGGCTTCTACGTTGCTTTCGTGAAATTATGAATCATTAAGGGGGGTGGGGGGGGGGGGAGGGGGGGCTGCACCTGAAGGCTCTCTCGGTTATTACTCGACCAAATTTTACCAAATTTCACACATATAACAGACATAGTCAGGAGTCTCAAAATCCGCAATCAAATTGGAGAAAAAGGTTTTGTTTTCATGGATACGGCGACCATATTGGATTTTGTTGAGATGTCTTACTTAATGAAAACTGCACTTGGAAATTGATTGTTTTTGTGTTTTTTTTGCATTCTTGTTAAATTCAATATTCAAACGAAAACTTTTTAGTTTTACATCTTCTCTTCATTATGTGAAAATTTCATGAAGATTAGACGAAAAATGTTGGAGTTATCTTTAAAAAAGTATAGAGGAAAGTCGTATTTCGAGAAAATGGCCGATAAAGAAAAATAAAATATAGACTTTGTGAGGAAATGGTGGTGACAAACATGCCCGGTAAGGGAAAAATACAGTTTTTGGGGGTTTTATGCAATGAAATAGTTGTAGGAGAGGCTGAGGAAGCTAAAAATGCCTACAACTCAAATTCAATAATTTTGAGCCGAATTTTTACTTTGGGGGTGTACCCCCACCCCTTTTTAAAGACCCGTGTGTATCTCTTTTTCCATGAACTCGTGGATCTTTCCAAATTAGAATTTAAATACACTCTGAGAGTATCGAGTTAGGATTAAAAATATACATCAAACACAAAGAGCACATCTCTCGTTTGGCTGAATGTCAAGCTAAATAGATGGGTTTTTTCAAGCTGTAATGGATTATTTGTAATCAAATATTGATCCCCGTTTAGGAAAACCATGTGTGTATTAAAAAAATAAAGAAAAATTAGGTTTCCTGTTTGAAGCATCAGATTAGAATCGGGAACAAAACAAATTGTGAAACACTCCTACTCATCATCAATTTTGTTAATGTATTTGTCTCCTTTAAAATCATATGTAAAGCACGCTGACAAAATGAGTTACTTCTCGCAGTCCACGAATGGAGATATGAGACAAAAATCAACACAGGGGTCAAACTCGTAGATCCTGAACGGATGCCATTTTCTTCTAGTCTAACATTTCTTTTATCATTTCCTACAAATACATTTTAAAAACTCAACCAATAAATTTGATGTATCTATGTCCATAGGGCTTAAGTCTGAGAAGTAACTCATTTTGTCAGCACGCCGGACATATAGGGGGCTCTCGTGGTCTAGAAGTTAAGGTGTTGGCCTCTAATTCAAAGGTCAAGGTCACTGGTTCGAATCCAGGTAGCGACTGAAAAATTTTCTTCTCTAAATTTGACTCCTTTCACTTCGTTTCCTGCTCTCTAACAATGTTCTGTCGTCTGCTTTCGTATTCTCTTTCTGCTCCCACCCCCTCACCTCCTTTGCCTCCTCTTGTGGGCTGCTGATTCTTTCTGCAACCTTTCTACTGTTACTGCTTGGCTTCTTCTTACTGCTGTCTTTCAGCCACACCCCTGATCTTCTGGTAGGAAAGATCTATACCTAACCTTCTCGAACAAGGACGAAAAATCTCGGAGGGCCCGTGTGCACGTTGCGCACGTTGAAGGTCCCATGGTGGTCTAAATTCGATAAAAGATGGCTTCGGCCGCCACCAGGGCAACATTCTAAATTTCCTACCGACTGAAAAAAAGCTTAATGTATCCCGCGTGCTCATATGACCGTATGCAGCTGCGATCACCATAAAACATTTACTAAAATAAAACAAAAAAACAAACCCCAAAATTCCTATAAGTACTTTAAAGTTGCTATTGTAATTGTGAATGATTGTTACACCTCTGGCCCCGACACAAAGCTCACATTATGTGTCACGACGTGGTGCAATCAGGCGATCGTCAATTTTGATTAAACAGTGTTATTGGTAGAACCTTCAAACCTGTCCTTTGCTTTTTTTAAAAATACCCATCTATCGTGTATAGAAGAGCAAGAACTGTTCTCCGTTGTTGGTCCCAACAGAATTCTCAATTTCATAAAGGCCAATGGCCTTTACAATAAATTCTGAATATCGTTATCTAATTTTCTTTATATTTTGTAAAATGCTTTTTTCAAAATATCGGGGGTTTTTTGCCTTGAATTTTTAACATTTTAATTGAAATATTGACCAAAATCAAGTCGTCCTATGAATTGTTGTAAGCGCAACCATCTCGTGTTCCGTGCACTCACATGACCTTAGGATGTTTCGAACGCCGTCGAACTCTTACTAAACTAAACTAAGAAATTGTGATAAATATTTGCGATTGAAGGAAAATGTGTCGTCAGCGAAAAAACTGGCCACCAAAGTTTGGAAACTTACCAAACTGAAGCGTCCTTATACGGGGTGCCCACTACGGCTGGGATCGGCTGATCGGGCTGATCGCCTCGACTCGATCGCCTCAAAAACAAACGTGTTTGTTTTCACTTTCAGGCGATCGAGTCGGGCAATCGGCCCGATCCAGCCGTAGTGGGCACACCGTATTAGAAAAGGTAATTTTTGTCAGGCATCGAGTTGAAATCAGGCGCTCGTCAAAATAATGCAATCGAAGAAACTTGCATTTTTCTGGTCGTTTGGCATTTTTCATCGAATTTTTTAGTTGTCCTAACACCTCAAAGGTCCATTCAAAAACACATATCTGTGTAGATTTTTACTGAAAATGTTGATTTAAGGCACAAAATGTAGATTTGCAATTTCTAAGGACTCTCAAGCTTTGGAAGCCCCCAAGCTTTTGCGGCCATTTTCTCGCTAATTATACTTTCGAAACCAGGCGACCCTCACCTCCTTCAACGGCAAATATCTCAACTTCTATTCGTGATAGATGAGCAATTTTTTTCACCGAAAGCAAGACAAATGAACAAGCTTTAAAATTAAATGTGAGGCAGCGTGGTAGAATCAGGCTCTCGTCAAAATAATCAAAGTGAAGAAACTGGCATTTTCCAGCAGATTTGTGAATCGTTATTGCATTTTGGGGGGGGCTCAACACCTTTTATGCCTTCTAAAGAACACATTTCTGTATGGATTTTACTGAAAAACGTTGATTAAAGGCATACAAATGTAAATTTTCGATTCCCAAAGACTCTTAAGCTAAGGAAATAACTAATCTTTGGCGGAGCATTTTCTCACTAATTTTACCTCTGAAACCAGGTTACCCCACTTTCTTCAATCGCAAATATCTCGACTTCTATTTCACATAATTTAGATGAATATTTTTTTACCAAAAGGAAAGCAAATGAACAAGCTTTAGGATGATGCCAATAACTCTACATGCCCAAAAATTGACGAGAGCCTGATTCCACCACGCTGCCTGACAAATTATACCAATAATTATATTTGTCCAAAAATTGACAAGAGCTTGATTCCGCCACGTCTTGACACATATTATGTTTGTGACGTGTGGCGTCGGTGGCCTAGTGGATTGGCTCTCGGACTCGCAACTGTAAGGTCGTGGGTTCGAATCCCGTCTGTGGCCCGACGTTGTGTCCTTGGAAAAGGCACTTTGCACAAATTTTCCTCACTTCACCCAGTTGGGAATGGGTACCCGGCTATAGACAGTGAACGATCTTGTCAGTTTGATAGTGTTTGAGCGCGTGAAATCCGCAGCTTGCACTGTATGCTTCTGAGGAAGCAGAGAATGTTTCAGAGTGTTCTCAAAGGGTCTGCTGGGGTAATAATAGTTGTAAAGCGCATAGAGCATGCTCTTGAGCATGGATATGCGCTATATAAATGCAATTTATTACTATTATTATTATTATTATTATTATTATTATTATTATTATTATTGTGATCAACCATTTCCAATCAAATCCAATTGGGAGTATGTTGTTCAGAGGATAGCATTTGAGTTCTGCCCCAAATGTTTTAAAAATGTCAATCAAATTCATCCACCGGCCGCAGATAAATATCAGTTTTTTCGATTTCCCTGTGGTGACGAACTCATGATTCCACCAGGATGACGCACAAAGGGTTTCTGGTATTTGTTTTCCCCTTGCCCATTTCTATGAGATTGACGTCATCTGATTAGTAGAAAAAAGTGCCTATGATTGTGTCCAATAGTGTATTACATGCATACTTAGTATATCAATTAACTGTAATAGCGGATAGAGATTCCAGGATTA
>NW_004797921.1:111007-112612 GCF_000002075.1 Aplysia californica | reverse complement strand
AGGGGGGGGGGGTGTAGGGACCCAAAAGACATTTATCTTAAAAAAGTCAATACAAATTGCTCTATTGTATATTGGTAGAAAAAGAAATGCCGGTTTCTTTTATTTCACTATTTTGACGAGCGTCTGATTTCACCACGAAGCCTCCCCATGTGTGTCCTAGTCAAGATTCCCCTTGAGGAAGTTATGACCTACCGCTCACAGTGAGCTCAGACTCAAACTTTTTCCTCATCACCTGCCACGTCTAGAGTTATTTTAAAAAAATCGAAGTGACTATTCGAGCTCGAGTCCGAATAGACAAAAATGATATTCGGACTTTAAATTGAGTCAAAGATAGAACATATCAAGATGGGCCATTCAGCCAAAAAAGTGTCCGCCGGAAGTCCGCTCTTTGCTTCAGATGGCGCTGCAGTCTGTTTTGAAGCTCTCTTTCGTTTTTCCAGAAGAAGAATAGGAATAGCACCTCTTTGCGTGCGTAGATCGACTGCTGTTCATCAGCAGTTCGGGTTCGTTCAGTGCGGAATTTTAGGGGGGTTTTTTTTCTTTTGATGACCTCTCGCCTTTCATTCTAAAGTCAAATTAAACGAAGAAAACAATCACCCTTTCCTCAGGAAAAGTTTTTTTTTGTCAGCGTAGCCATTTTAAAAAAGCGTTCTTCCGAAATTTTTTCCAAAAGTTGCTAGTTTCACTTTGATTTTTAAAAAACACAAGTAGGGTAACTCTGTTCGCAAAAGGTGCGCATTTGCGAAGAGGGCGCCACCGAATTTTGAAGACGCTTTTTTAATTGGCTCAAAGAGAGAAGTGGCCCCTCTTGTTATGTAGACTCTTTGATTGAGTCCAGCATGACGTCCGTTCCGACTTCCGACCCCACTTTTCCTAAATATTTCCAGCCTTTATTGTTTCGTTGAGGGTTGTTTTTTTCGATTATAGGCCTAATGATAACAATCTAGACCTGAGCTTAAATACCCAGTTACTAGATCTATCTAAACTGGCCCTCCCTGCATCATTAGTATGAATAGAACGACCAATTTGAGCTGACCTTCCCGGGGGCAAAGTTCATTATGTCGACCAATGAGATTTCGCGTAGCGATCACGAACTCTCGGCTTGCTGGGGGAAGAGGTGTAGGGAAGAGGCCACGGCTGTTTTGTGCCTTGTGATGAAAAAAAAAAAACAATTACAGAAAAACTATAACACAAAACAAAATTAAATTAAATATATTATGGAAAGACAATAATGATGGTGGAAGTAATGATGATGCTGTAGTGGTGGTGGAAAGACCCAATGTTGTCGGTTACCGTGCACTTAGACACTGCCATTGGGCAATGAGAGTGCAGTCGTTTGACTTTTGACGCAATTACACAGTCCTAGTAGGTAATTTTAGTTCTAATTCTGGTTTTACGTAAAATACCCAACGAAAGTTATATTATGTAACCTCCTAACTCTCACATAACTCACTTAGAAGCCGAGTCTGAATAAATAAATATTTGTTTTCGAACCCGAATCCGAATAGATAAAACCCATATTCGCAGTCCGAATAGATACAGAAATCTAATCGGACTGCCGAGTCAGAATAGAGCTGGCCTAAAAAAAATCCAAAAAATTATATA
>NW_004797921.1:107601-110907 GCF_000002075.1 Aplysia californica | reverse complement strand
AATATTATATCATATATCGCTTGCCGCTTGATTCAACCGCCCAAGTGACAAAACTTTCGAAAATCACCTTTTCATTCCTTTATGTAGTAATAATAATAATAAATAGCATTTGTATAGCGCATATCCCCGCTCAACAGCAGGCTCTATGCGCTTTACACCATATTAGTACATACACTATTATTCACAAACGTTTAAAAAATACAATTTAAATCATTTAAACCACTGCCAGGAGCAGACTGAGATAGTGACCATGTACCAGTCATGTGTAAAATGCAGATACGACTGAAGAAACTTCAAAAGTTAAAACACCAACCAAAATTTGACATAGGTCTTTTAAAGACGAATCAAGAACTGAAAGAACGTTTCTCCATAGATGTAAGTGAAAAATTTCAAGCTTTTGAAGACATTACTAAATCGGAAGAACTATGGAGGAAAATGAAAGACTCAATAATAGAAGCTGAGGAAGAAAATATCCCCCCGGAAGTTAAAAGAGCTAATAAAAAAATGGATGACCCAGGACATATTAAAACTAATGGAAGAGAGAAGAAAGGCAAAATTAAATGTGGAGCAGTACAACATCTTAAACAGGGAAATAAAGAAAAAATGCAACGAAGCAAAAGAAACCTGGATAAATGGTCAGTGTCAACAAATAGAGAAGAACCAAGGAAAAAGACAGCAAATGCATGCATTCCAAAATCAAAGAAAATAAGTGGGATAAAAGGATGCTCAAATACAGGATGCATAAGATCAAAAAGGAGGGGATATTTTAATGGACAACGGAAATGTCTTAAACAAATGGTCAGAATACTTAGAAGAACTTTTCAAAGATAATAGAGGAGAAAAACCGGTAATAAAGAATGAAATAAATGGACCACCAATACTGAAAGCAGAAGTACAAGCTGCCGTTAGGAAAATGAAACAAGGAAAAGCCACAGGGCCTGATGCTATTCCAGTAGAAGTAATTGTCGCACTTGAAGAACTAACCAATGAAAATAACAACAAAGCTTCTAAATGTTATTTGTGACAGCGGTGAGATCCCGGAAGATATGATGGTCAGTTTTTATAGCTTTACGTAAAACACTAGGTGCCACTGAGTGTGATATGCATAGAAAAATTAGCCTTATGAGCCATTTTACAAAAATATTGCTGCGAGTAATAATGGGAAGATTGAGAAAAAGTGTAAGACTAGAGATATCTAAAACGGAATTCGGCTTTGTTCCTGACAAAGGCACCAGAAATGATATATTCACCTTTACAATGTTAATGAAAAGATGTACTGAAGCACAGAAAGATCTGTATTTATGCTTCATAGATTATTCAAAGGCGTTCGATAAAGTTAGACATGATGAGCTATTTAAAATACTGGAAAAGCTAGACATAGATGGAAAAGATCTAAGAATTGTCAGGAATTTGTACTGGGACCAAAACGCTTCAGTACGAATTAATGGAGAATACAGTGAAAAAAGCAGATTGGGCAAGGAGTGAGGCATGTACATTGAAACAATCCTTAGAAACATCGAAGAATGTCCTGGTCTCAAAGTAAATGGAGAAAATATTAATAACATCAGGTATGCAGATGACACGGTTTTAATAGCAGGCTCCGAAAAGGACCTTCAAATGCTTCTAGATACTGTTGTAAAAGAAAGTGAACGTAAAGGATTATTGTTGAATGTAAAGAAAACAGAATGCACGGTAATATCCAAAAAAAGCACCTTGTTGTAATCTCATTAGCAAAGATGAAAAGATGAAACAAGTCCAACAGTTTAAATATCTAGGATATAATGATAACATCTGATGCCAAATGTTCCATAGAAATAAGACGGAGAAGTACAATGGCTAAGGCTAGTTTCAATAAAATGAGCCCAATCTTGAAAAATAGAAACATCTCAATGAACACCAAAATGAAAGTCCTGAAATGCTATGTTTGGTTAACCCTTCTATATGGCTGTGAATGCTGGACAATTACTGAAGACAGTGAAAATAAGATAGAAGGAACAGAAATGTGGTTTCTTAGGAGACTGCTAAGAGTATCGTTGAAGGAAAAGAAATCAAAAGAGGTAGTGCTTAATGAAGCCCACGTGGGACGCTCAATGTTAAAAACAATCAGGATCTCGAAACGGCAAATGCTGTTTTTGGGACACCTGAATAGACATAAGGATCTTGAACATCTAGCTCTCACTGGCAAAATTGGGGGCAAGCGCGGCAGGGGAAGGTCCAGAACAACATACTTAGGGAACCTGAACAAATGGGTAACAGGGAAAGAGCTGGGAAACGTGGCTTTTTTTTAGAGCATCCGAGCAAAGGAATGAAAGGAGAACCATGATCGCCTATGTCTGTCGCAGATCTGGCACTGGATGATGATGATGTAGTGCAGCCTTTGATACAGTTTACTATGATAAAATCCTCAGTTTGAAAGATCACAGCAAAGTGTTTCAATCCTTCAATAAATCAATCTTCTATATCACACCAGTCCCAAATTTCCACGTGATTCAACCGCCCAAGCAGCCCAAGGGCGAAAGAATGATTGAATCACGCAAATTCAGAGGCCTGTTGAGGACGTTCACCTGTCGGGTTGGCAGCGTGACCCACACGACTGTGGCCTTTGTCTGAACAGACTGGAGGGTCCCTATACCTCGCCGAATGCGATCTATTTTTTTTTTTGGTGGGGACGTGTAAAAGAGGGTATTTATATTCCACCGCTGCCCACTAACAACGATGACCTTTAATGAAAATCGAAAAACACCAGCCATCAACTCAGTGGGTGGAGATGAATAACATTATAATAATATGCTGAATCTCGATTTGGATGAATTCTCTTATCGCATTGATGCCTCCGCTGGTGGTGGTCTCACTGAACACGTGTAAGTCAAGAAAATACAACTTGATTGTGTGTAAAAAAAAAAAACACCGTGTGAGTTAGTTTACATTTTCTATTTCTGATTTTTTTTTAAACATTGCGAAATGCTATTGGCTTATTCAATTTGAATCACTCCCCCCCTTCCCCCCCCCCCTCCAGCTGTAGTGTGTGCCTGCCACATCCCGTAAGGGGTAACAGTACGGGTGGGGGGAGGGGGGGGAGGGGGAATAAAATTATTGGCTTCCCACTTGGGTGGCATCACACTTTTGTGGTTCGTTTTGGTGATTTTAGCGGGTGGAGGCTAGGGGTTAAGGGGTGGAAGGGCGGGGGGGATCTCGAAGGTAGTGTTAGATGTTAATTCAAGCCCACTTGTAATTATAATATTATGTAGTTGAAGTGTTCAATAACGTACGCATCTTCGAGGTAGTAAAAGTGAACAATTGCTACCC
>NW_004797921.1:102930-104839 GCF_000002075.1 Aplysia californica | reverse complement strand
TGATGAAATTGATGAAACATCACCGATTGGTCATATTTACTACTCAGGTTTATAGGATTTTCCTCAAAATATGTTGGCGAACTGTTTTAAGCGCCAGATGAAGAAAACATCGATTTAAAATTTGTAAAAATGTACAGCTTCTTTTTCAAAGTTTCGCAAGACAACGCGGGCACTACTTGGATATGGTGGTCCCGACCTGTGTAGGGCTAGATCTAGAGTCTACTGAAATATCGATACTGATTTAAATAGTCGGTATCAATGTTGTATGTTTTATCAGTAGCCTAGATCAAAATCTAGCCTACAAAATGAGCTGTAAAATTTCACTTGTTTTTCATAAGGCCGGGGGGGGGGTTGCCCCCCTGACTTTAAAAAAAAACAAGGGGTGTTTCAGGGGGGCATGCCCCCCTCAATTTGACCACGATTTGATATTTTGCAATAAGGTTTGAAAGGCTATCTCTCCATATCGGCACGCAAATCAAAAAGTAATCGTTTAGACTTAAAACCAGAAGTAATCGTCATGGGGGTCAAAACTAGATTCTAGAATTTCCCTGTCACAAAAGTCGGGACCACCATATCCAAGTGTTGGAACTTCACATAATTTACATTTTTGTGCCTTTGATTAAGTCATTAAATATTCTAGCTGGAGAGCCAGAGGAGGACAAGACAACGTTGAAGCGAATCTGTGGCAGACACCCTCAAAGCTCACGGGATGTCCCTCCTACAGGTCACTCGCCTTGCTGCAGACAGACGCCTGTGTCTCCCCGCGACACCCACCGGTACAAACAGAAGAAAAAAGTAGAGTAAAGTAAATATTAAGACCAATAACACAGCAAAGTCTCTCAAACTCTCAAAGGATATATCAGGCATCGTGGTGAAATCAGGCGCTCGTCAAAATAATGAAATCCGAGAAATTGGTATTTATTTTTTTGCCTGTTTGGAAATCTTTTTCGAAATTTGGTGTATTTGGGGGGTTTTTCAACACCTTGTATGTCCATTCAAAAACACTTTTAGAGTGGATTTTATGGGAAAACATTGATTAAAGGCACAAGAGCTATGGAAGTAACTAAACTGTGGGGGTATTTTCCCGCTAAATTTACTTCTGAAACCAGGCGACCTCTCCCCCTTCAACCGCAAATATCTCAACTTCTATTCAAGATAAAGGTATCTTTTTTTATCCAAGGTAAGGCAAATAAACGACCTTACAAATAATGCCTATAACCATAGGTCCACAAATCGACAAGCGCCTGATTTCACTGCGTCATGACATTTACGAGGTCTGTCTCAGAATAAAGTTTCTCTCTCCCATAAAATTAAAAGTAAACTACCAATAGCCATTACATTTTTCTGACACCATGACATCATGTCTAAGAAATCTCCAAGCTAAATTGCAAGTGCAATGGTGAACGGGTCATAGAGCTGTGACGTGTCAAGTGTGGTGTTCTTGAGCACTTTGTCCAAGGCAAATCCGATGACTAAGCAAGACATTGATTCAACTTTCTCAGGCTACGATGTCCGAGTTGTGATTAAATTTTCAACTCTTCTCGGCAAGTTCGCAGTTGAAACCCATCTTGATCTACGCAAGGTAGTAGGGAATAACACCCCATCATTTCAAACAGTAAGGAAAAGGATCAGGGAGGTTGAAGGTGGGAGGTCTGACATGAAAGATGAAGCGCACACTTCACATGGGAGACAGAAAGCACAGGCAGAGGAAGGTGATGCACTTTGATTTTTATCGACATGAGTGGCATCATACTGATCTGGTTAGCCATACCTGGCGTAACTGTCATTGGTGGCTACTACAGGTTCGTTCTCAAAGACAAGCTGAGACCTGCGATCGGGAAAGAAGAAGAAGAAGAAGAAGAAGAAGAAGAAAAAGAAGAAGAAGAAGAAGAAGAAGAAGAAGAAGAAG
>NW_004797921.1:100636-101684 GCF_000002075.1 Aplysia californica | reverse complement strand
TATATATATATATACAGATTCTATATATACATACGGGTGTGCGTACATATTATATTTATATATAACCAATAATAACCAATAAAAACTGCAATCAGGTAGCAGAGATCGAGGCATTCATGAAGTGTCGCTCAATGCTCAACGGTACAATAGTCCCAAATTTCACTTGTTTTTCTGTTTTATTTTCTCAATTTAGATGTTCGTAGCTTTTTTACGATCATCCGAACAAAGGAAAAGAAGACTGCAAATGGGTTTTTTCGCAGTTGATTTTTACGTCATCATCGATACAATAATTTAGAAGGTAATTTAGCGAGGTGGGCTTCCTACCACGTCTGTCTTGGTCAACCCAGGCTGAAATCTGAAGCATACTGACAAAATGAGTACAGTGTGTAGTTACTTCTCGGATTCAAGACTTCGGCAAGAGTATAAAAGTCTATCACGCTTATAGGTGAAACCTTTATAATTCATCCATATGGAATAATAAAAGGCACGTTATAGTTAAAGAATATCGCATTAATAGAAATTCTACTTATTTGACCCTTGTGTCGAGTTTTTGCCAGTATGTCCATTTTGTGGATTGCGAGAAGTCACTCATTTTGCCAGCACGCCTCACAAATGGATATTATTATAACATCCCTGCAGAAAAGACAAAAAAAGTTTGCTCCCTACAAATTTGCACCACAAGCCAATCGAACTCGAGTCTTCTGCGTAAGACAGCCAAGCAGCTAACCGCTACACCAAAGAGAGACGCTGGCTAGTTCAGTTTTCTCGTAGAGGTGGGCAAAATCCAGACCATCTGTCCGGATAACCGGATAATTATTAATAAAACATTGTCAGAATTCCTGACCTGTTTGCCAAAGTGGATGCACCTATTTGTTGAAGTGGTGCTAACCCGTTTGTCGAGGTGGCTCTAATCCATTTGTTGAAGCGGTTCATATCGTATTATTATTTGCTGAAGAGGTGGACTAACATATTATCCGGATTTTGCTAAAGTGACTCATTGCCCCGCCCTATTATCTGATTGACATTACGATTCTAATAATGAGGCCGC
>NW_004797921.1:93364-98364 GCF_000002075.1 Aplysia californica | reverse complement strand
CTCCAAGTAGGTTGTTCTGAGTACGCAACTTCACAGTGACCGTAAAGATGGTTCAAGAAGGGAATGAGATAGAGGCTGCCCACTTCCCTCGTGACTCATTGGAGCAGAGGAAGATAGGACTAACGCTAACATTACTTACACGCAAATCCACATCATCACTCATCACCACCATGATTTCTAACATCATCTCCGCTCTTAGATCAATTGTTAGATGTGCTAAGAAAATGAGTTACTTCTCCTCTTTAAGCCCTGTAGAAATAGATATGTTGAATTGATTGGCTGAGTTTTTACAATTCCTTAGTTGGAAATAATAAAAGACATGGTAAACTTGAAGAAAATGACATCAGTTGAGAGTCTACAAATTTACTTCTTTGTTGATTTGTTTCCAGTATCTCCATATACGAAGTGCGAGAAGTAACTCATTTTGTCAGCACGTCCCACAATTACTTACATTTGAATCTTTATCTGTAACAGTTACTTGTCATTCTAAGTATGCACGTAAAACACTATTGGACTCTATCATACACACTATTATCTACTAATCAGATGGCGTCAATCTAATAGGAAAGGGCAAGGAATAAAATAAAAGGTTGCTTCGGGTCTACCCCTGCGTCTTTTACCTTCATATGACCATGTGCAGTTGTGAGCGCCGTAAAACTGTTACCAAACTAAACTAAAGTAAACAAAACAAACACTTTTTCATTGCTCAATTTTTAGAACCGGTTTTCTTATAATCGTTTTCATTATATTTTAAAAGTGCAATATCTTTTATGGCCATTTTGAAAACTTATGCTTGTGTGGGTCTTCTGAAAGACATATATAAAGGCACAGAAAATGTAAGTTTTCAGTTTCCAAGGACTCACGAGATTTTTTATATTCACACTTTGGCGGACAGTTTTTTTTCTTATTATTTTACCTCTGTCACCCGCTGACCCCAACCTACATTAAACCCAAGACTAATGTACAAGTTTCTAAATTACTTTTTAAAAATCCACATGGTCAAAATTCGACACAAATCTAATACCGTCTTGCTGTGACAAATTATTTTTTAAACACAGTTTGACTAACCGCCTCTGCTCCCAAAAACATTTTTACGAGCTTGATTCCGGATAATAGATGTCTCTTCTCTGTAGTACATTTGTGAGGCAGTGTGGTGAAATCAGGCGCTCGTCAGAATAACGAAATCGGAGAAGAAGGCATTTTCCCTCAGGTTTGGAAATTTTTATCATATTTTTGTGTTTTATGTCCATATATAAACACATTTCCCTGTGAATTTTAAGTATAAACATTGATTTAAAGGCACAAAATATGTAATTTTTCCGTTTTCAAAGATTCTTTAGCCTTTAGAGTTACTGAACTTTGGCGATCAAGTCGTTCTCGCTATTTTCACCACTGGAACAAAGCGACCTCACTTACTTCAATCGCAAATATTTTGACTTCTATTCAAGATAGACATGTATTCCATCGCAGGCAAGGCAACTGAAACAGCTTTCAGATGATACCAATAATTCCACGTGCCCAAAAATTGACGAGCGCCTGATCCAACTGCGTCGTGATAAATTTATATTTCTTCTGGTGCGCTGTATCTACGAGTAAAAAGACAAACAAAAAAGACAAAACAAAAATAGTTATGTTGGACAGTGGCAAAAAAACAGCAAGATGTCAGTGTCCAGATTGATTCCATTGACGTTGACCTGGGTGTCAAGTAAGGACGACAAGAACATTACCAAATCTGATCACGACAGACTGACAGACAGGTGTCTACCTTAGAATTACCAAGTCTATCTAACGTCTTTGGTCGTTTGGAAATACCAAATCCTTGAGGGAGTTCAGAAAACAAATTATATTCTATCTCCTCTTTCAAAATGATAAGATTATTCGGAGTCGTTATCAAGATGTTCAAAGGAATTCAATTCGAGAAATGTTAACATGTTATTAAATCAAAAGTTATAACGTCAAGCTCCTCAAAACCAATGTGAGGCTCTCGTCAAAATAATCGAAGTGAAAAAAAGTGCATCTTTGTTAATTTTTATCAACATTTTTTTAATTTATTTTTTTTGGTTTGGGGGGGGGGGGGGGGGGGGGGGCTCAACACCTTTCATGCCCATTAAAGAACTCACTTTTGTTTGGATTTTTCTGAAAAATGTTGATTAACACGAATGTCCCATTTGGCTCAGTCTTTTTGGAGATGGACGTTAAACCTTATAGTGTTGATAGGGACGTTAAAACTAAACCATTTTTTTCTACCAACGGAGCGCACACTAAAATTGTAAATTTTCAGTTACCCCGGAATCTTAAGCGCAGGAAATAAAATATCTTTGGCGGCTATTTTTTCACTAATTTTACATCTGAAAACAGGTGACCCCTACCTCCTTTTTTAGCAAATATCTCGACTTGAATTCAAGATAAATGGATATTTTTTACATCCAAATAAAGACAAGTGAACAAGCTTTAAGATAATACCAATAACTCTACATGCCCAAAAATTGACAAGAGCCTGATTCCACCACGCTGCCTCACCTGTGTACTGAGCAGAGAGACGTTTGTAGTTCTACGGTAGCCAGGTGGCTCACGTAAGGCCTACTTGCCTCTTTTGGTTCGGCCAACAATAACATATTAAATTATTAAATCTGACCAACAATAAAATGTCAGGCTTGGCCATCAATAAAATCTCAGTCCAAGCTAACAGCGTAATGTCAGGCTTGGCCATCAATAAAATCTCAGTCCAACTAACAGTGATATGTCAGGCTTGGCCATCAATAAAATCTCAGTCCAAGCTAACAGTGATATGTCAGGCTTGGCCATCAATAAAATCTCAGTCCAAGCTAACAGTGATATGTCAGGCTTGGCCATCAATAAAATCTCAGTCCAAGCTAACAGCGATATGTCAGGCTTGGCCATCAATAAAATCTCAGGCCCGACCAACAATAAAACACTGGTCCAGGCCACCCTGAGTACGGCATAAGTATAATTGATGAGCTCTGACGTAACCCATATGTGAGGCAGCGTGGTGGAATCAGGCTCTCGTCAATTTTAGGACATATTGAGTTATTGATATCATCTTAAAGCTTGTTCATTTGTCTTACTTTCAGTGAAAAAATTATCCATTCATCTTCAATAGAAGTGGAGATATTTTGGATTGAATGAGGTGGGGATCACCTTGTTTAAGAGGTAAAACTAGTGAGAAAATGGCCGCCAAAGCTTGGTAAATTCCAAAGCTGGAGAGTCCATGGAAACTGTAAATCTATATTTTTTTGCGTTTAATCAACGTTTTCGGAGAAATCCTCAAAGGAATGTGTTTGTAAATGGACAAAAAAGGTGTTGAGCCAAAAAAACAAAAAGTTGATAAAAATTGCTAAGCAGGGAGAAAACTGATGTTTTCTTTGATTTCACTATTTTGACGAGAGCCTGATTCCACCACGCTGCCTCACATATTGAGTGAGAAGCGGGAAGTGCTGTGAACAATTCCATTTCCGTGTGAAGGAGGTTTGTAGTATGTTATATAAATTTTATGAAGAAAAGTTTTTCAATTTAAACTCAATTGCTGTGGGAAAATAAGATTAAGTTAAGAAAAATTGAGACAAACTGCTGTGCAAAGAATGGGTGACATTGATTCACTCGTTATAAAGATATTTGAGGATAAGTTGCGCCATGAAATTTTGATCCGCCTTGTAAAAAGTAAGTAAAACTATTCGTGGCTAGACTTATTGTCAAATATCTCCTCAACTATCGAACATAGGTTCTCCAATTTTTGCACATTGTCTTGTATCAATTTGTCTTACCAGATCAACATTTTTTGTAAACACCTGAAAGCTGTATTCTAGAAAAACCCTTAATAAATACTAATAAAAAGTCCAAGTGGGTGGTTTCTACAGATGTTTAAACGTTTACAGTTGGGGCAATATTGCTTTTAATAATGAAGCAAGTCTGTCATTTTTTTTCTAATGGGAACATTATGCTTATTGAACGCATGTTTTGAGAGTCATTAGTACAAAAATGTGCTCACTATAAAATTAATTTCTTGTAACAGGTTTTGCAAGTAAAATTGTCATTGATGAGCCGTGACGTAGGCCATATGCATAATCAAAATGTGTGAGAAGCGGGAAGTGCTGTGAACAATACCATTTTACGTGTGACAGAGATTTCAAGTATTTTATATAAATTTATGTGGAAAAGTTTCTTAATCTAACCCCAATTATTCTGGAAAAATATGATTTAGTTAAGACAAATTTATACAAACTGCTGTGCAAAGTATGGATGACATTGATTCACCCGTTAAAGAGATATTTTAGGATAAGTTACGCCAAGAAGTTTTGACCGCTCTATAGTAAACGCCCGAAAGCTGTATTCTAGAAAATCCCTTAATGAATACTAATAAAAAGTCCAAGTGGGTGGTTTCTTGACAAGCACTGTCGCTGTTTAGAGCCGGGCACCCATTCCTACCTGAATAAAGTGAAGAGGAATCGTGTAGCTGCCTTTGCCAAGAACACAACGTCGGCTCCTGGCGGTAATCGAACCCACAAGTCTGGGAGCCTAACCATTAAACCACTGATGTTCTAACCTGCTAAAATGTCTACAAGGAACGGTAGTTTAGTATTTGAAAATGTACTAGACTAGTGCGGTGGTCGCAAAAAAAGGATATAATTAAAGATGATAAACAATGGAACCTGTCAAAGCTACCAACAAGTGGGGATGGGGATGGGGTGGGGGCGTGGAGGGGGAGGAGAGAGACAAATCTTCTCATTTTCACTGATACACGAGTTATGATAATATTTCATTCCCGCTCCAGGCGTAGTAATAATATAAAATATCCAACTGACAACAAAGTTCATCGATCGCAGGTCATAATTCATAATACCACCTCCCTGATAAAGTTCCCAGTACAGTATCAATTATACCGTGTGTTAGGTCTTATTTTTATTCAAACTACAACTGATCCTGTTGTTTTCAGAACACTGCAGTAATCAACACAAAAAACAGCAAACAAACGAACCCCCCCC
>NW_004797921.1:86593-92553 GCF_000002075.1 Aplysia californica | reverse complement strand
CCCCCCCATCCCGGAAGAAAAAACCAACAAAAAATCCCCATAATCTTTCATCGAATATTCCGTCTCCTCACTGGGACGTTGTGTGCTTCTCGTCCCACTTTTAGAGATTTGATAAGCGGCCATGACATTCCGCGATCTAGGAAATCAACTAGATCTGTGTTTTCCACTAACAGCACTATACCTTCTTCTTGATGAAAAAAACACACACACAAAACACACACACACTCACACACACACACACACACACACACACACACACACAAACACACACAATAAAACATAAAAAACAAGCCGAGGGTTGTAAATTTTTTTCAACCTAAAAGTACACCCATTCCTTTTTTGTCCGGGGATCTACGAACTCGGCTTTGTCATGCATTCACCAAATAAATATAGAAAGTACAAAGTAATGTTAAATGTCAGATTCACTCTACTCTACAACCTTTCCATATCCCATTATCTGTCCAAAATAAATGGAGACAAAAGCAAGAGAAGGAAATAGTTGAACCAGTAAATTGCTTGTCTCTCAGTCCAAGACTAACATTGCACTCAAACGGCAAGACATGAGGAGCGGTTATGTCAAGAGTGGCAAACTGTGTTCAACAAAGAACCACCAAAGAACAACAACAACAAACAACAACAAACAAACAAATAAACAAACAAACCTTAAACTGTTTTCCTTAGGAAATTTTTAAAAAGTAAAATATTAAAGTCGTCGGTGTCAAACTATAACCGTGTATTTACAAAGTAAAAACAGTAAATTTGCAGTTTCCAAGGCCTCTCAAGCTAAGGAAGTCTCCAAACTTTGCTGGCCATTTTCTCGTTAATTTTACTTCTGAAACCAGACTATCCCCATCTCTTTCAATGGCAAATATCTCGACTTCAAATCACGAAAATATGTGTGTATCCTTTTAATTTAAAGATCGACAAATGAACACATTCTAAGATGAAACAATAGACCAAAAAATTGACGAGCACCTGATTCCACGGCGTTGTGAAACATCTATATCTATGTCTTCATTTTGTGGGCCTTCGTCACTTTGGCCGTATTTTTAAAATTAAAATGTAACCAACTAAATAGGCTTTAAGAGGATACCAGTAACTTCCTACGCCCCAAAAGTGACAAGCACCCGATTCCATTGCACCTTGACATAATATAATTCTTTCATCCTATTCAGTATGACATTTTTTTAGTTCTTCAGAAGAAAAAAAAACTCCAAAAGAAACAGAAAAAAACAAAAGTATGTTACGTGTCTAATGCCTTCATGTTTGGATGTCATCTGAATCATCAAAATACTGCACTAAGATATCGGAGGTTTGTTTCTACTACTAAGTAAAGAAGTGAGGCTGTTTGGAGGGGGGAGGGGAGAAGGTGGGAGAGGGGGACGCCCACAGAAATATTCAACAAAACTGACGTGATGTCAGTAAGCCTGACAATTATCGGAAAGAGACGACTTTCACGCCCACATACCCACCTCCTCGTCTGTGGCGTTGGCCTTGTCCCCCGTCATCGTCATCATCATCCAGTGCTAGATCTGCGACAAACATTGGCCTTCATGGCTCGGGGGGGCTCTCGTTTGCCTAGAGCTTAAGGTGTTCGCCTCTTATTCAAATGTCTTGGGTTCGAATTCGGATAGAGACGGAAAAGTTTGATTCTCTAAATTGTGTCTCTCTTCAACTCCTTTCCTGTTGTTTAGCGATGTTCTGTCGTCTGCTTTCTTCTCCACTTTATACCCCCACCCCTCACCTCCTCTGCCCCTCCTCTGGGCTCCTGACGCTTTCTACAGCCTTTCTACTGCTACTCCTTGGCTCTTTCTTACTGCTGTCTTTCTGCCACACCCCAGATCTTCTGGTGGCAAAGATCAACACCTAGCCTTGTCGGACAAGGGCGAAAAATCTCGGAGGTCCAGTGTGCAAGTTGCACACGTCAAAAGATCCCTTGGGAGTCAAAAATCGATAGGAGTAGCCTTTGGCCGAATCTCGGACAAAATTAAAAATTTCCTACCAACTAAAAATGTTTAAGGTGTCCCGCGCGCCCATATGACCTTGTGCAGTTGCAAGGACCCTAATACACCTACCTCTCCCCCCCCCCCCCCCCCCCCCCGGAAAAAAGAAATCGTTTTTCTCCATTCTTCCCTTTTCTCGGATGCTCTTAAAAAAGGCTACATTTCCCTGATCTTTCAGCGTTACCCATTTGTTTAGGTTCCCAAAGTAGGTATCTCTGAGTCTACGTTTGTCCTCAATTTTGCTAGTGAGAGCTAGCTGTTCAATACCTTTATGCAAGCAGTATGTTTAGATAATTAATCCTCTCTCAGATTGGCAGCCTTGGGAAATACAGGAGATCGCTGACTGTCAACTACTCATATCTGGCGTCTTTTACCGCTCGACAGATTCCGGGCACAGGAAGTGTCTTCCTCTTATCATCTGAGCGAAGACTCCTTAAAGAGAAACCTGGAGATTCTGATTAACCGAAGTGTCTCGTTATGTCCAACACTTACTGTCCGGCTCATGACACAGATGTGAGGAAGATTAACACACAATCCACAGGCAAAATCGGAACAAAAAGGAACAGCAACCTCACCCCCCCCCCCAAAAAAAAAGAAAGAAAAGAAAGAAAGAAAGAAAGAAAGAAAGAAAGAAAGAAAGAAAGAAAGAAAGAAAGAAAGAAAGAAAGAAAGAAAAATAATAAATACATTTAATAAAAAATATAAAAAATAATAACAAAACAACAACAACCAAAATCCCAACAAATCAACAAAGAAAAAACGCTTAGAATAAACGAAACAAAAAAATCACAACTGAGATTTACTGTAAGTGACTATAATGATATTATTATATAGATCTAGTATCTCTTCTTTCCAAGCTGTCAGAAAACCAAGCCCTATCCTAGTCGGTATGACTTGCTTCAGAGCGCACTCACATGGCACGAACAGAGAAGATCTAGTGTCCAAAGTGGTTGATAGGAAAGGGAAGGTGTTTGGTGCAAGAGGGTTAGTTTTTGTTTTCTTTCATTTCTGATAACTGGGTATAAAATAAAAATAAAAGTATTTATTGTCTAGTTCCTGGCATATTGGGCTGGTGTTTAACCAAATACACACACGTATGTGAGCATACACACACACACATGTATAGACAATTACACACACACACACACGCACACACACACACACACACACACACACACACACACACATATTTATACTCACGCACACGCGCACACACACACACACACACACACACACACACACACACACACACACACACACACACAAACAAACACATACGCACCCTTGTATAGACAATCACACACATACACAGACACGAACAAAAACACGTACACACACGTACACACACTTACATGTGAGCACACACACATATACACACACAGGTATAGACAATCACACACACACACACACACACACACACACACACACACACACACACACACACACACACACACACTCGCACAAGCACACTTACAAACACATAAACACACACACAAAAACACACACATAATAGTCAGCTGTCCTGATCTACTAAACACAAAGATTTGGAGAAAAAAATTGTGCGTGTGTGCGTGTCTTTGTGTGTGAGAGAGAGAGAAGAGAGAGAGAGAGAGAGAGAGAGAGAGAGAGAGAGAGAGAGAGAGAGAGAGATTTGTTTAACGTTTAACTAGAACAGATACAGTAAATGACTCATTATTTAGTGCAAAATTACACACCAAGGCGTTTCTGAACAAAAAAACCCCATTGATCCAGCGATATCACATTCCTACCAGAACTAGAACACTGGGGAACATTGATATTCGCCTCTAGGTTTGCAACAAGCAAACTTACAGACCAGGAGACAGACTTTTAATGATAGTATATTATACCGCCCCATCCTACCTCCCCCTACCCCGCACCTCCACTTTTCATTGACTTTCACACACACACACACACACACACACACACACACACACACACACACACACACAATTACGGAAAAGAATTGCAAATAAATACAGGCAAGCGTGGGGTCGTTGTAACAGTATTAAAAGTGTTGTTGTACTGGTTCTACCACTCTCTCACGTGATCGTAGAGGCTATGTCAAAGATGACAAGAAAACTTCACACTGTAATATTTCTGAAATATTTAATCATCAACAATAATTAAATGTATGACGTTTTCCAAACACGCTACTGTCTTCGGGGACTCACAATCTGCAGAAGAGTAACTATTAATTCCTGAAACACTGGTTATGACATTTGTCGAACTGATGACTATCTAGCAGTGTACAAGAATATTGTCACTACCCCTCGCCTAACCTGGTCAAGCTTCTACCTCTGTGTTCCCTCTCTACTCAGTCTGGCCCCTCCCTCTATAATCTAGTCTAGTCTAATCTTCGGACCCTCGGTATATAAGGCCCTAGCGTCGTAATGATCTCGCTTTGATCATTCAGACTTCAATAGGTGCATTCTGAACGGTCGTATCCTCTTTCCCAAGTTCCCAGGATCGTATGGGCTTTGAACGCTCGAAATCTTTGTGCACTCTCACGCGTTAACAATTAACGTGCAAGAGACGCTTCTCAATATCGATCTTGGCTATCTTACAAATCACGTACAACTGATTTTGGGGCAGCAAGGTATTATAAATATGCCCCACTCAAAGGTTGGCGCTCTGGGCAGTGGCGTCCAGTTTGTAAATACACTTCTCGCGCGGGTAGCGACGAGATGCTAACCTGGACAGTGGTGTGTCCAACAATACGAGATGTAATTACGCATCTCGAGCCGGTAGCGGCGTCAAGGGTACTAGTTTCATCTGATCTTTACGAGCCACGAGCCCTCTGACTTCACTTTGTTACATGGTCTTCTCTCCGCCTTATATACCTGACGATTATAGGGAGAGAGTAAGTAGAAAGTAACGTTGTTCTCGCATCCGATCCGGACATTGGGGATTGCCTTGTTAGTGAGACAACTTCATGGGCCTTCGGCATATTGTGGTAGGGTGGTCAGTTCCTTTCCTCGCCGCCTTTACTTCCCTAACTCGAAGTCAGGTACTACTGGGTGGGCAGGAGGGGATGAAAATGAAAATAATTCGTGTCAGAACCAAGGCTCGAACCCGGACTTTCCGCTTCGGAGATGAGCGCACTAAACGCAGAGAGAAAGTAAGTAGGTAAAACTAATAAATAAGAAAATAGTAGAAGAATGTGACCCCTGTTTTGGCCATTATCTGTCTCTGATATGATGCCATTCGAAACACCGGGCAAAACATCCTATGTTGAAAGGTTAGTTTGAGCAAACACTTTGCTAGCCGTGAGCAAAAATGTAAGATTTGATACAACCCAACGCTGGCAAGCTGGATTGTCAACTTCTGTTGAAAATGTCAGATCAGAAATCCAAAACTAACAAGCTATCTATGACTTATAGTGTTATTATGATTTGAAGAACAATTCAGGTTCGCAAACTATCAACACTTCAGTTCGTAACTGATTTTTAAACCAGTATTGCCTTCTTTAAGCGAGCAGGACTGTGTGTCAAAACTTTTAAATTGTTTTAGAAGCCAGACCCCCGAATTTAACGTCTGTCCCAGATAGGGCATAGCCAGTAAATGCTGTGGGAAATATCACAGGAAAAACTTACTTAAAGTTAAAAGACTTCAAACTGTCAAAAGCAATGCTGCACGTTTAGTTTTACGGAAAAGAAAGCGAGACTTTGCTAAACCTCTTTTTCGGACATTGCATTGGCTTCCTTTTGAGAAAAGAATTGTGCACAAATTGGCCACCATTTGTCGCAAATGCTTTAATAATAATAATAATAAATGACATTTATATAGCGCTCAACCCCGAATAAAGTACACAGGCTCTTAGCGCTTTACAATATAGTACAATATACAACAGTAACATGAAACGTTGTGTTCTGACTAAAGAAAATTATTCCAAATATTCATCTTATTAATTTAAAAACAGAAACGACTTCAGCTGAC
>NW_004797921.1:82543-86493 GCF_000002075.1 Aplysia californica | reverse complement strand
TTTGAATGGATCAAAAGATTTGATTTCTCTCAACGTACTTGGTAAAGCATTCCAGATCTTGGGGCCTTGGTATTCAAATGCCCTTTTACCCATTGTTTTAAGTTTCATAGATGGTAAAATAAATTTCTTTTTGTCAGCTGATGATCTTAAACTGCGAGTTTTTCCTTTAAGGATAATGTGCCATCATATTTATCTAATCTGTTGAGAGTGTGCATTCCAACTTGCAGTTTAAGGTCATCAGCTGACAAAAAGAAATTTCTTTTACCATCTATGAAACTTAGAACAATGGGTGAAAGCGCATTTGAATATTAAGGCCCCTGGAATGCTTTGCCAAGTAGTTTAAGGGAGATCAAATCTTTAGATTCATTCAAATGTCAGCTGAAGCTATCTCTGTTTTTAAATTAATAAGATGAATATTTTGAGTGGCTTTCTGTTAGTCAGAACACAACGATTTATGTTACTGTGGCACATTGTATTATAGTGCAAAGCGCCATGAGCCTGTGTACTTTAATCGGGGTTGAGCGCTATATGAATGTCATTTATTATTATTATTATTATTATTATTATTATTATTATTATTATTATTATTATTATTATTATTATTATTATTATTATTATTATTGAGAGTCTTAAAAACTCCACGAGAACGACCAGTATGAGATTTGAACTGGAGTCTTTCCCTCCTAGGTCCATCCTAGTCCACCCAGGGCCTGGATGTGCCCAAATTGGAGGACGTGGCCAGGGACAGACAATGGTGGCGTCGAATGCTCTCCGCCTTATTACGTAGCCGACGGTGTTAGGAGAGAGTAAATTGTAAGTCAGTAAGTAAGTAAGTAAGTAAGTAAATAAGTAAGTAAGTAAGTAATTAAGTAAGTTCTTGTACTTGTTCTTGTAAGAGTTTTACGGCACTTGCAACACAATAAGGTCATATAAGTGCCGAAGATTAGAGGTGTTACAAGAAAGTAACATACATTAAAAAGAAGGAGGGCAGATAGGGACGATAGATTTTTTATAGGAAAGAAGGAGCAAACCACACCAGAGCACCCGCCAACCACCCACATTAAGTATTTAAGTAAGTAAGTAAGTAAGTAAGTAAGTAAGTCAGTAAGTAAGTAAGTAAGTAAGTAAGTAAGTAAGTAAGTAAGTAAGTAAGTAAGTAAGTAAGTAAGTCAGTCAGTCAGTCAGTCAGTCAGTCAGTCAGTCAGTCAGTCAGTCAGTCAGTCAGTAAGTAAGTAAGTAAGTAAATAAGTCAGTCAGTCAGTCAGTCAGTCAGTCAGTCAGTCAGTCAGTCAGTCAGTCAGTCAGTCAGTCAGTCAGTCAGTAAGTAAGTAAGTCAGTAAGTAAGTCAGTCAGTCAGTCAGTCAGTCAGTCAGTCAGTCAGTCAGTCAGTCTGTCAGTCAGTCAGTCAGTCAGTCAGTCAGTCAGTCAGTCAGTCAGTCAGTCAGTCAGTCAGTCAGTAAGTAAATAAGTACGTTTATTCAGTGTTTAAGGCAATTGGCCCACAGCACATCTCATAAAACATTCATTGGATAAATAATGTTTCCATAATGAATAGGTAAAGGTTGTGCACATAATATCTCTTATCTAGTCAAACATTGCATATTATTTTTGTCACTGGGCTGAGTCAGGCTGGGAGGAATTAACAATTTCCTTTGCTGGACAAAGTGTGAACAATAGAAAATAAAGTGAAATTCATCTTCAATTTCATGAGAGTTACACCTCTCACATAAGGGCGAATTAGTTAATTTCCACCCACAGAGATTGTTATTTAGTGGAAGGCTATGAGTTTTTAACAAAGCTATAACTCTTCTGTTCCAATACCGTGGGAGGTTGGTGCTATATTCAGCTGTTTCTTGAAACGGAATTGTAAGAGACTTGCGCCAGACTTCTTCCTCAATGTTCTGCACAGAATGATCAACAAGTCTACTTTTTACTTCACTGAGAAAGAGTCCAGTGCTTCCAACAAAAGTGTGTATGTTTGAGAAGGATTTTCCATGAGTAAAATGAAATTTTAATAATAAGTATGTAGTGCTATACTTACTTGAATACTTACTTGAATAATTGAATGTAGAACTGGTGTCTTAAGAAAACGGGGTGCTCCGTGCTTCCTCGCCCCATTTCATAAGGGTCCATTTCAGTGTAGTGCTATACATAATATTTTGAAGGGTAATTAAATGTGGCTATGAAATATGTAATATTATCAAAAATAACAGAAACGTCTCGACTTCTAAACCTGTTCCTCGGGAGGTGCACCCTCGAACGACGAACCTATTGTTCTCCATCCTTTCATCTAAAACCCTCGGAAAAACAAACATCTCTTGTTACAAACGATCCAGTGAATAGATACCAGAATTTGTACGGTTTGTGATAGGGTAGCCGTTTTTTTAAAGGTGGCTTGGGGGGGGGGGGGGGGTTTACTGCGCTCGCAACTTCATAAGGTCTTATGAGCGCACCGGACGTCTAAAAAATTAAATTTCAGGTGGTAGGAAATTTTGTATGGAGATTTTTGCACAGGTGGGGGCGAGGGCGGCGCTAATCGATTTTTGATCATCTTTGGACCTCAAAGGTTCTCAACTTGCGCAGGCTCGTCCGAGACTCTCTCAACCTTTTCCCCTCTTCTCCCTTAATATGACAGAGTGCGACGGGGGCAGTAGATAATAATAATAATAGATATAGATGGCATGGGTCCGCTCCGCAGCAGGCGCGGGGCGCTTTACGCGTTATACATGTTTTTTTTTTGTTATAAAACGCCCCAAACAAGGAGTACCAGTAGAAAGGCTGCAGAAAGAGTCAGGAGCCCAGAGGAGAAGTCAAAGGTAGTGAGAGGGGTGGAGGCAAAAGTTGAGACGTAAGTAAAAGACAGAACATTGCTAGAACAGGAAAGGAGGTGAAAGGAGACTATTTTAGGGAAGAAAAATGTCCGTTGCTACCTGAATTCCTACCCGGAACCTATTGAATGACCTTGACCTTGACAATCAATTATTTATTTATAAAAGCACCAGACATCCATGTCCGGGTGCTGTTTTAGCCGACCTATTGAATGAGAGGAGAACACCTTTACCTCTAGGCCACGAGAGCCCCCAGGGAAGGCTAGGCTCGATATAGGTACATGGCGGCACAAGAAAAACGTTTATGGGGGCTAAAACTTTCCTATTAATCTGATTCACTGCAATTTCTGAAAATTCTACACCTTATTGTAAGGGTGAATACTATATTCAACCATTTTAAAGTTATGAACATTATTATTATTATTATTATTATTATTATTATTATTATCATTATTATTATTATCATTATTATTATTATTATTATTATTATTATTAGGGGGTCTCTCGTGGCCTAGAGGTTAAGGTGTTGGCCTCTCATTCAAAGGTCCCGGGTTCGAATCCGGGTAACGACCGGAAAATTTTCTTTTCTAAAATTGTCTCCTTTCACCTCCTTTCCTGCTCTCTAGCAATGTTCTGATGTCTGCTTTCATTTCCACTTTGTGCCCCCACCCCTTACCTCCTTTGCCCCTTCCTCTGGGCTCCTGACTCTTTCTGCAGCCTTTCTACTGCTACTCCTTGGCTCCTCCCTACTGCTGTCTTTCTGCCACACCCCTGATCTTCTGGTAGGAAAGATCTACACCTAGCCTTTTCGGACAAGGGCGAAAAATCTCGGAGGGCCCGTGTGCAAGTTGCGCACGTTAAAGATCCCTTGGTGGTCTAAAATCGATAAGAGTAGGCTTCGGCCGCCACCCGGGCAAAATTCAAAATGTCCTACCAACTGAAAATATTAGGAGTGTCCCGCGCGCTCATATGACCTATGCAGTTGCGAGCGCCGTAAAACACTTTACAAAAACAAAACAAACAATATTATTATTATTATTATTATTACTATCATTATCATTATCATCATCATCATCATTTCGCGGGTATATCTCGGAGTCAACTAGAACGAGAAGTGACGAG
>NW_004797921.1:80271-82443 GCF_000002075.1 Aplysia californica | reverse complement strand
TGAGAAAAGAGTCCCGGGCTTCCCAAAAAAAGTTGTGTAATTTTGGAGAAAGGATTTTTCCATGAAGTAAAATGAAATTTTTAAAAATAAAGTAGGTAGTGGCTATCTTTCCTGGAAACCTTTCCCTGGAATAAATTGAAAGTAGAACTGGTGTCTTTAAGAAAAACGGGGGGGCTCCGGTGCTTCCCCCCCCCCATTCAAAAGCCCCATTTCAGTGTAGTCCTTTACATAATATTTTGAAGGAATTTAAATGTGCCTATGAAATATGTAATATTATCAACAATAACCGGAAACACGTCTCGCCTTCTAAACCTTTTCCCCGGGGGGTGCACCCTCAACGACGACCCTATTGTTCCCCATCCTTTCATCTAAAACCCTGGGAAAAAAAAACATTCCTTTTTACAACCGATCCAGGGAATAGATACCCGAATTTGTACGGTTTGAGATAGGGTAGCCGTTTTTTTAAAGGTGGCTTGGGGGGGGGGGGGGGGTTTACTGCGCTCGCAACTTCATAAGGTCTTATGAGCGCACTGGACGTCTAAAAATTTAATTTTCAGTTGATAGGAAATTTTATTTTGAATTTTGCACAGGTGGTGGCGAAGCCAACTCTTATCGATTTTTGAACACCAATGGATCTTTAACGTGCGCAACTTGCGCAGGAACCTCCGAGATTTTTCACCCTTGTCCGTTTCCAACCAAAATATGAAGGGTGCAGCTGAAATAATAAATAATAATAATAATAGATATAGATCGCATATCCCCGCTCAGCAGCAGGCTCTATGCGCTTTACACTTTATATATGAAAGACAGCTGCCAGTAAGAAGGAGCCAAGGAGTACCAGTAGAAAGGCTGCAGAAAGAGTCAGGAGCCCAGAGGAGAAGTCAAAGGTAGTGAGAGGGGTGGAGGCAAAAGTTGAGACGTAAGTAAAAGACAGAACATTGCTAGAACAGGAAAGGAGGTGAAAGGAGACTATTTTAGGGAAGAAAAATGTCCGTTGCTACCTGAATTCCTACCCGGAACCTATTGAATGACCTTGACCTTGACAATCAATTATTTATTTATAAAAGCACCAGACATCCATGTCCGGGTGCTGTTTTAGCCGACCTATTGAATGAGAGGAGAACACCTTTACCTCTAGGCCACGAGAGCCCCCAGGGAAGGCTAGGCTCGATATAGGTACATGGCGGCACAAGAAAAACGTTTATGGGGGCTAAAACTTTCCTATTAATCTGATTCACTGCAATTTCTGAAAATTCTACACCTTATTGTAAGGGTGAATACTATATTCAACCATTTTAAAGCTATGTACATTATTATTGTAATGATTATTATTATTATTATTATTATCATTATTATTATTATCATTATTATTATTATTATTATTATTATTATTAGGGGGTCTCTCGTGGCCTAGAGGTTAAGGTGTTGGCCTCTCATTCAAAGGTCCCGGGTTCGAATCCGGGTAACGACCGAAAAATGTTCTTCTCTAAATTTGTCTCCTTTCACCTCCTTTCCTGCTCTCTAGCAATGTTCTGTCGTCTGCTTTCGTCTCCACTTTGTGCCCCCACCCCTTACCTCCTTTGCCCCTTCCTCTGGGCTCCTGACTCTTTCTGCAGCCTTTCTACTGCTACTCCTTGGCTCCTCCTTACTGCTGTCTTTCTGCCACACCCCTGATCTTCTGGTAGGAAAGATCTACACCTAGCCTTTTCGGACAAGGGCGAAAAATCTCGGAGGTCCTGTGTGCAAGTTGCGCACGTTAAAGATCCCTTGGTGGTCTAAAATCGATAAGAGTAGGCTTCGGCCGCCACCCGGGCAAAATTCAAAATGTCCTACCAACTGAAAATATTAGGAGTGTCCCGCGCGCTCATATGACCTATGCAGTTGCGAGCGCCGTAAAACACTTTACAAAAACAAAACAAACAATATTATTATTATTATTATTATTACTATTATTATTATTACTATTATCATTATTATTTCGCGGGTATATCTCGGAGTCAACTAGAACGAGAAGTGACGAGGTGTATGTGTGAAATATTCTGACGTCCCCCGCCCCCCAGTAACGTACCTAAGCCATCAAGCTGTGAAACTGTTTCGAAACACAAGGCAATTTTCCTAAACGGGTTGTGCTTTTTTGATTCTGTGTGTGCGGGGGTGGGGGTGGGGGTGGGG
>NW_004797921.1:76380-80171 GCF_000002075.1 Aplysia californica | reverse complement strand
GGGTGGGGGGCGTGGGGAGGGGAGTTTATTAAATCAATTCTGTAATCCTCTGTGTCCGTGTTGCCCCCCAGGATAAATAATTTCTGAGTTGACGTAGGTCACCCAATCTACCCTGTGAGGAGCCTGGGGTGGTAAACGTACCCTCACACCTACACACGTACATACGGTGAATATATCGCGACATCCGGGCAAAAACAAAGGATTTTGTCGCTGTACATCGATGGCGCAAAACAGCGGCGCGTAGGCTGAAGGGAAAAAAGTGTCCGGAGTCGTACTTTAATTGTATGTCTTCAGTTTTAATGCTTTTGTTTTAATTAGCGTTTTACTGCGTTTGCAACACAGTTTGATAACATCATTATATCATTGTTACGACTGCCGAGAATATGAGGTATTACGAGAGAATAAAAAACACAAAAAAGAAGGAGGACAGGTAAGGATGAGAGATGCTTGTTAGGAATGAAGGACCAAACCACCCAAAACACCCACCAGCCACCCACAAGTATTCAAGGCATAAACTGCCAGTCAGGTCTTAAAATGGTTATTGTGCAAATTAGTTTTAGTATAAGCAAGAGTTATGCAGTGCTTCTAAGGCGATTAGGTCAAAATATATAAGTACCGAAGATTAGTGGTGTAACCAGAGTAAAATTCAAAGAAAATAAAAGAAAGAAGGAGGAAACGATTTAAAGAAGAAGTTAGACACCGTACTAAGGTAGATATCATTAATGTTTCTCGTGCACCTGAAAGCAACTCTGGTTTTGTTTTATTATTCACAGCTACAGGAGGTAAGAAAAAGACGTTAGTTAGTATTTGTTTGATTGGAAAGAAGAAGTAATAATAATGCTGTATAGCATTTGTATAGCGCAAATCCCCGCTCAACGTCAAGCTCTATGCGCTTCATAACCTATACTATTACCCCAGCAGACCTGAGAGCATTCTGAAACAACTTCAACTTCCTGGGAAGCATACAGATGCAAGCAGTCATTTATAAGCACTAAAACACTAACATAATGACAAGATCTTTCACTGTCTGTGATCGGGTACCCATTCCCACCTGGATGAAGTGAGGAAAGTTTGTGTAAAGTGCCTTTTACAAGGACACAACGTCAAGCCCGCGACTCGAACCCCGACCCCGCAACCTCACGATTACGAGTGTAGTGTTCGAAGAGCTCGCTGTCAGATGGGATGCTGGTTGGGGCCAGTTTAGCAATTTTTATGGACTTTATTTTTATTTTTTTAAATTTATGTTTTGTTATATTATTTCAAGCTCAACACCTTTTCCTGCGTGATGTTTACTGAAAAACATTGAGAATCAAAGGACAGAAAAAATGCTAAAATTGCAGTTTCCAAGGATACTACAGCAGCTTTGGAAGTCACCAGACTTTGGCAGCCATTTTCTCGTTTACTTTTTACTTTACCTCTGACACCAGGCGATCCGTGCCCCCCCCCCCCAGTCGCAAATATATGTGATTCTTTTCAAGACAAATGGATACCTCTTTCTCATCACTAGCAAGACAGATCCACAGACTTTAAGACAATACCAAAACCTCCACATTATGCAAACTGTTTGACTAGCGTCTGATTCCACCTCGTCGTGACGTAGTGAGGCAGCGTGGTGAAACCAGGCGCTTGTCAAAATAATGACATCAGAGAAATAGGCCTTTTTCCACGGGTTTTTAATTTTGCTTGAATTTTTTTTGTTCTTTGTTGTTGTTTTTTGCTCAACGCCATTTATATCTGTTGAAAAATACATTTCTGAGAAGATTTCAATGAATAAAGTTGATTAAAGGCTCAAACAATGTAAATTATTTGTTTCCAAGATCTCTCAAGCTATGTAAGACGCCAGACTTTGGCAGCCATTTTCTCGTTAATTTCCCCTCTGAAATCAGGCGACCCCCACCTCCTTCAATTAAAAATATCTCCAGTTCTATTCAAGATAGGTGGATAACCTTTATCACAAGCTAGAATAATGAACAAGCTTTATATTGACACCTATAATAACTCTATATATCCAAAATAGACGAGTGTCTGATTCCACGACGTTCTATCACATCCAGCTTCAAACATTATGAAATGGATGTGTCACGATGCGATGGAATCAGACGATTGTCCTTGTCCTTTTTGCTTTTTTATTTTTGGTTATAAAATGGAGTTATTGGTATTATGACGAAGTTTTTTTTCCTAGCGTTATTGGAAAACAATATATCAATCTTGTCTCACATAGACATAGAGACATGTGCTGTTGAAACATGTGGGTGTTACCTGGGGTCAGAGGAACAAAGTAGCGAATAATTGGCTGCCAGAGTTTGGTGACTTCTAAAGCATTTTCTCTGCGTTTCATAGACGTTTTTCAGAAAAATCTAACAGAAATTATGTGCTTTTTAAATGGTCTTTAAAGATATTGAGTCTACCCTTTCTTCTCCTCTGACAAAAAAAAATTGAGTTTTAGTCAAGAGAAACACATCGACGCAGTAACGGTCATATTGTACAGATATGGTAAAAAACAAGACAGACAGACAGACAGACAGACTTACTTGCTTACTTGCTTGCTTGCTTGCTTCCTTGCTTGCTTCCTTGCTTGCTTCCCTACTTGCTTTCTTGCTTGCTGACTGACTGACTTACTGATTTACTGACTTACTGACTTACTGACTCACTTACTGACAGATTGACTTACTTACTTACTTACTTACTTACTTACTCGTTTACTTACTTGCCTACTTACTTACGTACTTACTTACTTACTTAGTGGGAGAACACAAAGGCGGCCGATTTCTGTCACCTAACCTCTAGGCGCTGTAAGTTCTAGGAATCCATCTATACAATTTCTGTCACCTAACCACTAGGCGCCGTAAGTTCTAGGAATCCATCTATACAATTTCTGTCACCTAACCACCAGGCGCCGTAAGTTCTAGGAATCCATCTATACAAGTTCTACAAGCGCACAGAGACACGGCCTACTCTCTGCACCGATCTGCGGGATCGGTGGCGACATGTTTTATAGGAATGAAATGTGAGGCAGCGTGGTGGAATCAGGCTCTCGTCAATTTTTGGGCATGTAGAGTTATTGGTATCATCTTAAAGCTTGTTCACTTTATTTGGATGAAAAAAATATCCATTTGTCTTGAATGCAAGTCGAGATATTAGCGAAAGAAGGAGGTGGGGGTCACCTGTTTTCAGAGGTAAAATTAGTTAGAAAACGGCCGCTAAAGATTAGTCATTCCCTTAGCTTAAGAGTCCGTGGTAACTGAAAATTTACATCTTTTGTGCCTTTAATCAACGTTTTACGAAATATCCAGACAGAAATGAGTTTTTTAATGAGCATGAATGATGTTGAGCCCAAAATCAAAAATGTGATAAAGATTCACAAACCTGCGGAAAAATGCAAGTTTCTTCACTTTGATGATTTTGACGAGAGCCTGATTCCACCACACTGCCTCACAAATGTTGATTCCTACTCACCGAAATCCGCTGCTCGGTGAGAATGAGTGCCCTGTCAGTGAGCTGTGTGACGTCATAGGGCTGGACTGGGGACTTCTTCACATGACTATTACCTCACCAAGGAAACTTCGTAGACAAAATCTGATTAGATATTTGAAATCAGCGATCCAAATTCTACAAGCTCCTCGAGCAGAATTAGAGTTTGTAAAGTATCTTTTAAATCACTAATAAGGTTTGTTTTTTTTAATTCACAGATTATAGTTATTGCGTTCAAAAATGTGCTCAATGTGTTGTGTGTGTGTATGTGTGTGTGTGTGTGTGTGTGTGTGTGTGTGTGTATGTGTGTGTTTGTGTGA
>NW_004797921.1:72830-75204 GCF_000002075.1 Aplysia californica | reverse complement strand
ACCCACACACCCACTCACTCACCCACTCACCCACTCACTCACCCACTCACTCACTCACTCACCCACTCACTCACCCACTCACCCACTCACTCACCCACTCACCCACTAACCCACCCACTCACCCACCCACTCACTCACTCACTCACTCACTCACTCACTCACTCACGCACTCACTCACTCACTCACTCATTCACTCACTCACTCACTCACTTACTTACTTACTTACTAACTAACTAACTTACTAACTAACTTACTTACTTACTAATTAACTTACTTACTAACTAACTTACTTACTAACTAACTAACTAACTAACTTACTTACTTATTGATTTTCACTGCCCGAGGCAGTGCCACTGACTGAAGTGTCTTTAGGCCATTCCCGAAGGGGGGACATTTCTCTTTCAAGCATAGTAGAATTGTAAATGGGCTGATTCATGTCACGCTCGTAACTGTGCCTGATCTACAACAGAGAACTGCTGCTTTTTCTTTCCTGATCCTTACTAATGTCATTTTCCTCTACTTTTTTTGTATGTTTGTCACTCCCTTGAGACCTGCTATTTTGTGGTGCCTTGATAGTCGAAGCAGACCTTGTGCTGTTGAAGCTAAAGAGTTTAGCAGACTAAGTTTGATTCCCTGTAAAGACTTCTCTGTTGACACCCACCCCTTGGCACTCATATGATCTTATGCAGTTGCGAGCGCTGTAAAATCCTCTACTCTAAAAAAAAATATATTGCTTATTTACTTGGCTAGAGAACAGGCATGATTGCAGGCGGCACAATGCCATAGCTGCTCCTCCATCCTCTCCAGGATCCATGACAGGGACTGCCAGCTGAAAATGCAACTAATAATATTCTTCTTCTTCTTCTGGTTTTTCCACGCAAGTTGCTGTCTCTCTCCGACCCTGTATACAGACACCAGCTGCCCTCTGACACAGGCTTTCTTTTGTGTGTGGCAAAAGCTTTGAAAAAAAACCTTTGTAGAATAAAAAAAACAAAAGTGAGGCAGCGTGGTGGAATCAGGCTCTCGTCAATTTTTGGGCTTGTAGAGTTATTGGTATCATCTTAAAGTTTGTTCACTTGTCTTTATTTGGTTGAAAAAAAATATACATTTATCTTTAAAGAAGTCAAGATATTTGTGAATGACGGAGGTAGGGGTCACCTGTTTTCAGAGGCATGTTTTGAGGTAAAATTAGAGAGAAAATAGCCGCCAAAGATTAGTTATTTCCTTACCTTAAGAGTCCGCGGTAACAGAAAATTTACATTTTTTGTGCCTTTAATTAACGTTTTTCAGAAAAATCTACACAGAAATGAGTTCTTTAATGGACATGAAAGGTGTTGAGCCAAAAAACACAATTTTGATACAAATTCACAAACCTGCGGAAAAATGCAAGTTTCTTCACTTTGATTATTTTGACAAGAGCCTGATTCCACCACTCTGCCTCACATAACGTTCCTTTGTCATCTTTTTGACATACCGAAATCGTTATTTGGGCATCCTCGGTGACGTAGCTAGTACGTCATTGTAGAGAAAATTAATTTTCTAAAACAGGAGTACCGTGACTTGAGACTCGCGTCAGGCGGTTATTAGAAGTTTGTCAATTATCACGTGAATGTGTTGCTCTGTTTTCCATTTGTCTAAATTATCACATCTTTTTAACTTCAATGAAAGCTTAATTGTCGTCTCACGAATTCATATGTTGAGAACTGTTGCTGTCTCATTGCTGGTTTTTTTTTTAATTTCCTTTTTTGTTTGTTTGTTTGTTTGTTTGTTTGTTTGTTTGTTTGTTTGTTTGTTTGTTTCCGCCTTGTTCGTTTGTAACAAAATTTGGATAGTTTTTCATGTCACTTTTACCAATGTCATCATTCAATTCTGTTTTTTTTCTTGTCTTTTCTTTTGTTTTGCTTTGTTTGTTTGTTTTATTTTTGGGGGGTAGTATTACAACTACAAATAAAGTGATGGTGACTTTACATTCAGGCATTAACGAATAAGACATTGAGCTGCTATCAGGATTCGAGTACCAAAGTACGCGACTATTCTCTCGAGTTAGTCCTTTTTTTAAATTCGGAATTACTTTTGTTTAAATTTGAAATACAATACAATGTAATATAAAACAATACAATACAATACAATATAAAACAATACAATACAATGTAATATAAAACAATACAATACAATACAATATAAAACAATACAATACAATGCAATATAAAACAATACAATACAATGTAATATAAAACAATACAATACAATACAATATAAAACAATACAATACAATACAATATAAAACAATACAATACAATGCAATATAAAACAATACAATACAATGTAATATAAAACAATACAATACAATGTAATATAAAACAATACAATACAA
>NW_004797921.1:68664-70911 GCF_000002075.1 Aplysia californica | reverse complement strand
AGTAGTAGTAGTAGTAGTAGTAGTAGTAGTAGTAGTAGTAGTAGTAGTAGTAGCAGTAGCAGTAGCAGTAGTAGTAGGAGGTGGGTTTCCAGTTTCCAGCCCTGCTTGTCCGTGCTAACCTATACAGAGATTGACCCAGCATTCAAGCAGAAAGATTGGGACACTCGAATATAAATCTCTCTACACTGGGGAACCGAACTGTGCTCCGGGGCTCTCGTGGCCTAGATGTTAAAGTGTTCGCCTCTTATTCAATAGGTCTTGGGTTCGAATCAGCACAGCGACGAATTTTTTTCTTTAAAATTGTCTCCTTTCGCTCCTTTACTGCTCTCTTGTAATATTCTTTCGTCTTCTTGCGTCTCCACTGTCTGTGCCCACCCCCTCACCTCCTTAGCGCCCTCCTCCTGGTTCCTGACTCTTTCGACTGCCTTTCTACTGCTACTCCTTGGCTCTTTCTCAATGCCCTCTTTCAGCAACACGCCTGATTTTCTGGTAGGAAAGATATACACCTAGCCTTCTCGGAAAAGGACGAAAAGTCTCGGATGCCCAGTGTGCAAGTTACACGCGTTAAAGATCCTTTATGGGTCTAAAATCGATAAGAGTAGGCTTCGGCCGCCACCCGGGCAAAATTCAAAATTTCCTATCAACTGAAAATGCTTCATGCGTCCTGAACGCTCATATCATTATGAACTTATGCAGCTGATAGTGCCCTAAAATACTTACAAAAACAAAACAAAAATGAAAGGAAAAAACCCAGAACGGGGTTCACCTGCAGGCGAGAACGAGGCGTTTGCCCGCTACTCTAGAGACGCCGGTGTGTACGTAGGCGTAGAGGAGACACTGTTGGCTGCACACGTCACAAAGGGAATCTCGTTCAAGAACAATTGATTGGGAGGCATCGTCGTGGGGAAATCGGGCGCTCGTCCAAATGACAAAATTAGAGAAACAGGCATTATACCACCAGTTTCGCAATTTGAGTCAAATTTTGGGTGTTTTTTCAAACCTTTTAGGTCCAAATAAAAACATCTCTCCAAGTGAATTATAATAGTGAAAAACGTTGAATTAAAGATCAAAATATTACAGGGGGGGGGGGTTGTTTCTTTTTTTCGAGGACTCTTTAGGTAATGAAGTTAACAAACTTTGGCGGCCATTTTCATCTCTATTTTTACCGCTGAAACCAAGTGAACTTACCTTTTTTAATCACATATATCATCATTTTTGCTTAATTAAGATAGATGTGTATTTTTTTCATCAAGAGCAAAATAAATGAACCAGCTTTAAGATGATACCAAGAACTCTACATGCACACAGAAAATTGACGAGCGCCTGATTCCACTGCGTCGTGACACTATTGTAACTGACGGGGAAGGTAAAAACAATCTGTGTAAAAGAGGAGAGGAGCATATTTTCCAAATCAAAGTCAACTTCTAAAAGGTCGGAAGGTGGCAATTTTAACGAGAACTGACTGACTGACGCATGCAGTGTACATGAGAACCCCCTCAAAAATACTAATTAGAATGTTACTACTTGCGTCTGTTAGTTATTGGGGGGTTTTAAATTACAAGAAAGTAAGTCTTAGTGTGACAAACTCGGTGCTCTCATTGACCCCTGTACGTAAGCAGTAAGTGGATTTTTTACAGTTTTATTGGAGTTTTACACCGCTCGGAACCGCATAAGATCATAATATGACCGCCAAGGGGTGGCTGTCCACAGAGAAAAGTCCTTACAGTAAGTTGAGTAAGTGAGTTTAATGCTGCTCTCTAGATCTACTCCAATACATGTCTACTTCAGAATGACAAAGTTCTATCAGATAGATTTGTCCGTTTTGAGTTACTAAAACCATCTCTATTATCTTTGTAAAATTATTCGGAGTCGTTATCAAGATATTCAAAGAATTGCTTTCGAAAAGGCGCGACATGTTGTGAAACTCGAAATCTTTGACGTCAAATTTCTCAAGACTAGGTACCAAGTAGTGCTGGGCGGCAAGGTTCCCGATTATTGAAAGCTAGGAATCGTAGGAATCGACTCCGAACCCAATTACTTACTTTCTAATGATGTGATTTCTTCCGGTGGTTACCTGGTTCACTCCGAACATCTTCAGGATGTTGGATAACCTTGATTTCGGAATACTACGAAGCATCAACTTCTATTTTTCAAAAAATAAATTCTTTTTACAAAAAGATTTTAATGATAAAAGTAACTGGTAACCGTTGGTTTACGTAAAAAGGAGACGGAACTTTACTTCCGTAG
>NW_004797921.1:57977-61015 GCF_000002075.1 Aplysia californica | reverse complement strand
ACACACACACACACAAACACACACACACACACACATACACACACACACACACACACACTCACACACTCAATCAGGTTTCCCTTTTTAACTCGACATATTTTAATTATTTGAGATGAATTAACTGAATTTTCAACTGACCAGACCTAAACTTTAAAGTGTATTGACAGGTTAGACAACAAAATGAAATGTTAGACGTGCTGACAAAATGAGTTACTTCTCGCAATCCACAATTGGAGATATCGGCAGAAAATCAACAACGGAGTAAATTTATAGACTCTCAACTGATGTCATTTTCTTCAAGTTTACCATGTCTTTTATTAATTCCAACTAATGAACTGTAAAAACTCAGCCTATCAATTCAACATAATGATTATTTTCCATTTTTACAGGGCTAAAATGTGAGAACTAACTCATTTTCTTAGCACGCCTCGCAAATCTATTCAGCGAGAGAAGGAGATGGGATGGGAAAAGGGGGAAGAGGATGTGTTGGGGGGGGTGAGGGTGGGAGGGGGGAAGAGGATATGTTTGGGGGGGGTGAGGGTGGGAGGGGGGAAGGCGCTGAAAAGGTCAGGCCCTCACCTCCCTTCTCCTTCCTTCTCTTACACCCTCTTCCCCTCTCGTCCTCCTTCTCCCTCCCCCCTCCTCGCCCTCCTTCTATCCCCGCTCCCTAAACCCCCGCACTGATTCACCAAGCAACCAAAAATAACATTCGAAAACAACAACTCTGCAGTCAGCCAAGGTCAAATCTTTTCGCGTCATTAAGTCAGTGACGTGTTGACCTCAAGGTCACGAGCTGCGAGACCTGTAAACGACCAGTCAGACACCTGCACCTCGGTATCTATCAGAGAGTTTAGTATCTATCCGGGGACGTCTCCGACGGAGATAGACCAATCAAAATTCTTTGTGTTTCTGGACCAAGTAAAACAAATCTGGGGGGTTACAGGGGGGCATGCTGTTTTAACTCATAATATGATATTTTTGCAGTTATGTTTGATTTTTTTCTTGAAAATAATTGATTTGCGACAATTTTAGGGGCTATAGGTGTGATCTGCACCAAATAATACGCAGTTTGACCCCCCCCCCCCCCAAAAAAAAAAGCAGTGTATCTGTGAGACGTCTCCCAATATCTTGTGCCCACCTTCTGCAGATCACATACATAGCCACTAAAACTGTCGCAAATCAATTATTTTCAAGGAAAATTTCAAACTTAACCGCAAAATAATATCAAATTATGGGTTAAAACAGGGGGAAATGCCACCTGTAACTCCCCAGCTTTTTTTTACTTTGTCTAGAGGCACAAAGCATTTTGATTGGTTTATCTCCGTCAGAGACGTCTCCGAATATCTACTGCCCACCTGCACAGATGGCGAGCCGAGAAAGTCGTGTTGATGTTGACAACAGTAGACGCCTTCTTCTCTGTTTATCTTGGGATCATTACACACAAGACGACTAGACGACTAATTATGCGTTTTTCTACGTGATTAGCATAACAGCAAGGGTCAAGCTGTAAGGTTCTCAAACAAGTTAAAAAACAAAACCAACGCCAAACAACAAACAGATAATGCATGATCACTACTACGTCAAATCTGGGCACTGACAACAGTTTGCTGGGGCGTTTTATGTTGATTAATTCTGGACGAGCCTTTGAGGCACCGCCCTCCCCCCCTTTTTTTTCCAAAAAATAAAAAGCAACAACAAAAAACAAACCCAAAACACACAAACAGAAACACCAGCATCATAACAATAAAGGTATAACGGTTAAGACATAAAATTCTTTTCTTTAGAACGTCAGAATACCATTAAACAACGTTAACAACACTTTGATGAACTGCTGACTGAGATAGAGATATTTATTATAGTGAAGCTATCGTCCAAATCTGGGCAACAGGCTTTGGGAAACAAAAGAAGCGCTGAGTCATACATGCATACAAAATGTGCTGTAAACAAAAGCTGGGCGAAAAATCGATTCCGGAACCGATTCCCACGATTAATGCTACGGAAGAAAAGTTCCGACTCCTTTTTAAGTAAACCAATGGTTACCAGTTACTGTTGTCACTGGAATCTTCCCTTTAAAAAAAAGATGTTATTTTAGAAAAATAAAATGTGATGCTTCGTAGTGTTCCGAAATCAAAGTTATCCTAAATCCTGAAGATGTTCTGAGCCAACCAAGTAACCACTGGAAGAAATCACATCATTGGAAAGTAAGTAATTGGGTTCGTCGGAGTCGATTCCTACGATTCCTAGCGTTCAATAATCGGGAACCTAGCTGTGCAGCACTACTCGTGACGTCAATGGACAGTGCTGACGTCTAATGACAGAAAAACGTATATGCCAAAAATGAAATTCTACAAGAGAGTCGAGAAAAAACAAACGACAACCCAACTTTTGGTGTGTGTTTCGACTTAACTTAAATTGCTCGATTGGATTACATTGTGTCAGTATTCATTGGTCAGTTTAACTTTTGGATGGAGGGTGTCAAGGAAACCCTAAGAAAACATGATATCACAACTGACAGAGCTGCGGAGCTGGCCTACCATAGAAAACTGTATCTCCCGTCGACGTTTAACGGCAACAGAGGATGAAAAAGTAAAAGTAAAGTAAGTAAACTGACGTTTTTGAGTAATAACTAATTATGGAGTAACCGAATAGAACGTATTTTGTCACAGTAGTATTGATATCTGATTAGGTCACAAGGCGTATTTCAAAAAAGCCCAAAACTTCATTAATTATCATCGTACAGCCGTAAAATCAAGACAGATAGACACGCCGTAATAAAATGGGATTTCTCTCCTGTATAAAAACGTTAATTTATCTTATTGCACATGTACGTTGTTGGTAGTTGTTTTTTTTATTGATGTTGTTGTTTTTCTGTTTTTGTTGTTGTAGTTGCTGTTGTTGTTGTTGCTTTTTTGTTGTTTTTTGTTGGGGGGGTTTTTTGTCATTGTTTTGTTTTGTTTTGCTTTGTTTTTGGGTTTTTTGGTTTGTTTGTATGTTTGTTGTTTTTAGTTGGGGGTTTTTGTTGTTTTTGGTTTGTTTTT
>NW_004797921.1:54192-56860 GCF_000002075.1 Aplysia californica | reverse complement strand
GGGTGTTTGTTTTTTGTTTGCTTATTGGTTGTTGTTGTTTTTTGTTGTTGTTGGGGTTTTTTTGGGGGGGTGTTGTTGTTTTGTTTTTGTTTTTGTTTTTCTGGGGGGGGAGGGGGAGCGGATAAACACTATTTATGTCCATTTACAATCACATTCCTGTGTCGATTTTGCTAAAAAAAAACATTGATCAAAGGCACACAAAATGTACACTTGCAGCTTCCAAAGACTCTCAAGCGATGGAAGTCACCAAACTTTGACGGCCATTTTCTCGATGATTTGTGAGGCAGCATGATGAAATCAGTCGCTCGTCAAAATAGAGAAATTGAAGAAAATAGCAATTTTCCGCAAGATTGGCAATTTTTTTCTTAATTTTTTTTTATTTTGGCTCCAAAAAAAAATTGTTGTCCAATTAAGAACACACTTCTGGGTGGATTTTACTGAAAAGGGTGATTAAGGTGATCCACATCTGTTTGGCATCTGTTCCTCTGTGTCGTGACACATAATATGATCAAAAACTGACGAGCGCCTGATTCCAGCGCGTCGAGGAACAGATGACGTTGTCTCATTGTCCGTCCAAGATCTGTGGCAAAGTGGACCCCGCAAACAACAGTGACTGGTGGGGGGGTTTTTTCTTTACTCCCCATGAAAACAACTCCCCACCCACACCCACACCCACACCCTCCCCGCCGCCCCCACTCCCACCCCCTCAAAGCGCCCTTCAACCTTTTCTCTCCATGTTCTTCCCCTTGTTTTTGGTGACCTTTGTTTTTTAGTTTTAGTAGAGGTTTTACGTCGCTCGCAACTGCAAAAGGTCGTATGAATGCCAGAAGATTAGAGGTGTTACAAGAGAGTAACAAACATAAAAAAGAAGAAGGGGAGATAAGGACAATATACATTTGATAAGTAAGAAGAAGCAAACCACACCAGAGCACCCGCCAACAACCCACGACTGTTGTTTGCCTTCAAATATGCTTGCTCGTTTCTGCGGTGGTAGCATTGCGCAATCGCGTGTCTGTCAGTGTGTATTTGTGTGTGCGTATGTGTGTGTTTGTGTATGTATGTGTGTATGTGTTTGCGTGTGTATGACTACGTGTGTGTGTGCGTGTGTGTTTTTGTGTGTGTGTGTGTGTGTGTGTGTATGTGTGTGTGTTTGCGTATGTGTGTGTTTCTATGTTTTTGTGTGTGTGTGTGTGTTTGTCTGTGTGTGTTTTTTGTGTGTGTCTGTGAGCATACTAGTATATGCAGGACAGAGAGAGAGAGAGAGAGGGAGATAGAAAGAGATAGAGAGAGAGAGAGAGAGAGAGAGAGAGAGAGAGAGATGAAAAAGAGAATGAAAAAGATATTCGTGCGTGTGTGAAAAAGCAGAAATGAGAGTAATTTCAACATTAATTAGTTCTTTGACGGGAAAAGATCTTTGTGGTTCACAAAAGGCAGAAGACCAAGCAGGCCTAAAATAGAGACTTTGGTTTGACTTTTATGTCTCAATTTGCATTTGTGAGGCAGCGAGGTGGAATCAGGCTCTCGTCAATTTTTGGGCATCTAGAGTTATTGGTATCATCTTAAAGCTTGTTCATTTGTCTTTATTTGGATAAAAAAAATATCAATTTATCTTGAATACAAGTCGAGATATTTGCGAAAGAAGGAGGTGGGGGTCTCTTCTTTTCAGACGTAAAATTAGTGAGAAAATGGCCGCCAAAGATTAGTTATTTCCTTAGCTTAAGAGTCCGTGGCAAATGAAAATTTACATTTTTTGTGCCTTTAATCAACGTTTAAAAAAAATCCATACAGACATGAGTTTTTTAATGGGCATTAAAGGTGTTGAGCCAAAAAACAAAAAATTGGTAAAAATTCACAAACCTGCAGAAAAATGCAAGTTTCTTCCCTTTGATTATTTTGACGCGAGCTTGATTCCACCACGCTGCCTCACATTTTTACTTTTGTTTTGGTAAGTGTTTTACGGCGCTAGCAAATGTATAAGGTCATATGAGTGCGCTGGACATGTTAAACATTTTCAGTTTTTTAGGAAATGTTTACGTCGCTATCCCGATTCGAACCCGAGACCTTTGAATAAGAGGCGAACACCTTAACCCCTAGGCCACGAGAACGTCCCCAATTTTACTTTAAATAACAGTTACTGTGACAAACATGGAAAATACCGGTGGTGAGAAATGGCAGAGGCGGCGTGTGTTAGGCGGTGTTGAAAAGACTCACCGTTCCCAAAGTTGACACCCCTGTCTGTCTATAAGCGTGCAGGTGTGGAATATGTTTATCACGTGAGGCCTACTTTACATCGTCTGTGTATCTTGTTTTGAAGGCCTGCCATGATTATGCGAAAAAAAAACCATTGTCTCGCAACCTCAGAATTAGACATCTGTGTCTGCTCAATATCAGCTGCTAGTATTTCTCAAAAAATTGGACGCCCAAATGTTGGAGTATCACAATTTTTTAAGAAGTGACTACGTACTCCCCGATTGGGGTCTACGTAGTCATGGTGTCTAGGCGGACCCCAAAAATGTTGGATTGTGATTGGCTCGCTGAGCGAGCGGTAGTTTACATTGGTTACAATGCAAAGTTGCTAGGCCTAGCCTACTTACTGATCATCTCGGGTAGTATGTCTATCTTGTGTTACTATCATTAATTTATTTTAGCCTAGAAAGAGAGAGAGAGA
>NW_004797921.1:49720-54045 GCF_000002075.1 Aplysia californica | reverse complement strand
TATTAAATGAATAAACGTATCTAGATCTAGATCTAGATCTAGATTTTGTTGTGCACCCAGCCAAGAGTGTGCAGTTCGGTCTAGATTTAGATTCTAGATCTAGATACGTTTATTCATTAAATACTCTCTCTATCTCTCTCTGGGCTAAAACAAATAAATTATAGTAACACTAGATCGACACACCGGCCGAGATGATCAGTAGCCTTGCATTGTAACCAAAGTAAACTACCGCTCGTTCAGCGAGCCAATCACAATCCAACATTTTTGGGGTCCACATAGACACCATGACTACGTAGAACCCAATCGGGGAGTACGTAGACACTTCCATTTTTTAAACCGCTACCTCAGAATTACCCAGTTCTGTCTGCTCAGTACCTAGTTCGAGAAACGTGACGTCAAAGATTTTGAGTTCCACAAAATGTCAAGCTTTTTGGAATACCATGAATTCTTTGAAATTCGTTACGCCGACTTCGAATAATTTCAAAGAGTCTACATAACAAGAGGGACCACTTCTCTCTTTGAGACAATTAAAAAAGTGTCCTCAAAATTCGGTGGCGCCCTCTTCGCAAATGCGCACCCTTTGCGAACAGAGTTACCTTACTTGAGTTTATAAAATCAAAGTGAAACTAGCAAGTTTTTTAAATAAATTTCGGAAGAACGCTTTTTTAAAATGGTTACGCTGACAAAAAACCTCTTCCGGAGGAAAGGGTGATTGTTTTCTTCGTTTAATTTGACTTTAGAAAGAAAGGCGAGAGGTCATTAAAATTTTTAAAACCCTTAAACTCCACACTGAACGAACCCAAACTGCTGATGAACAGCAGTCGATCTGCGCACGCAACGAGGTGCTATTCCTATTCTTCTTCTGGAAAAACGAAAGAGAGCTTCAAAACAGACTGCAGCGCCATCTGAAGCAAAGAGCGAACTTCCGGTGGACACTTTTTTGGCTGAGTGGCCTATCTTGTTATGTACTATCTTTGATAATCTCACGATTTTGATAGAGCTGAAAGATTGGTTTCTGATCTTATGGTCTTAGAAACTAAAAACTACCACAAATGTCAGATAGAATGTTATAATTCTAGAGAAACGAAATGTCAAGCTTTTTGGGGTGCAGTTCTTTGAATATCTTGATAACGAATCTAAATTTTCTTATGATTTTGATAGAGCAGATAGAGCAATTAAATTGGTTTCTGACCTCACGGTCTCAGTAACTCAAAACCGCCAAAAATGACAGATAGAACCTTGTAATTCTGAAGTAGTGAAAATTTGACTCACAGCGCGTTGGAATCGGGCGCTTGTCCATCATAATTTTTTGGTAAATGGAGATATTGGAGCCATTTTTAAAGCTTGCTCGTTTGTCTCGCCTTTGAAGTAGAAAATGATCGTCTGACTTGGACAGGAGTCTACATTTGTAGGGGTCGCCTGGTGTTGGAGGAAACGACGGGGTAGAATCAGGCGCTCGTCAATTTTTGAGCTTGTGGAGATATTGGTATCATCTGAACGATTATTCATCTGCTTTGCTATCTTTGAAAAAAACCCAACCCACATCTATCTTGAATAGAACGCGAGATATTATTTTAGATCCAAGAAGGTGGGGTCGCCTGGTTTCTAAGGTAAAACAAGCCAGAAAATGGCCGCCAAAGTCTGATTATTTCCATAGCTTGATAGTCCATGGAAACTGAAAACTTACGTTATTTGTTCCTTTAAGGCTTGTCCAATTGTCTTGCTATGGCAGAAGATGAAAAAAAAACCTTCAATCTGGAACAGAAGTTGAGATATTTGAATTTGAAGAAGATGGAGGTCGTTTGGTGGGAGAGGTATAAAAGTGCACCTCAAAAATGTATACACAAAATTTTTTTAAAAGAAAGGGGGAGAAAAGAAAAAGAAAAGAAATTCTCTCTCAATGTCAAAGAAAATAATAATACTAAAAACTAATTGTTAAGATCTGGTAGGTTTGTGAAAGGAAACTTGTAACAGCAAACTTGAACATAAACCAGGAACACAGGAGTTTTTCATCTTGGGTCGAAAATGATGAAGCAGTTTATTCATGATCAATATGTAAAATGAACAATATCTGCACAACATGTTAGATTATTTGCATGATACAGAATACATGCCTTCATTAATATTTGACACTCACACGTCTCAGTCATTCTCACATAGAATAATAGTAAACGGTGGCAAAGAATATGAAATACTAATATGACATATGATATGAAAATGACATAATAAACAGCATGGAAGTGTTTCTACAAGGGGAACAACTTAATAGCCAATGACCTGCTAAGGGAATGAACCACAAGCAGGTCTTATTATTTCCCTTACATAACAATAATAATAATAATAATAATAACAACAATGGATAGCATTTATATAGCGCATATCCACATATGCAATGCTCAATGCGCTTAACATGATACATATTATGGATTTATACATATCAATTTTAAAGGCACATAGTGTTACATACACGCACGTACACACACATACTCACGCACGCACGCACCACGCACACATACTCACATACATATACACATACACACATACACACATACACACATACGTACATACGTACATACGTACATAGGCACAAAATGAAAAGTGTTCTCGGTGGGGATACCCCCCCCCCCCCCCCGGTCATCTACCTCGGTCACTCTGCTCCCGTGACTGTAAAAGTTTACGATACTTACGGGACATTACATGACAAAATGTGGAACGTGCTGACAAAATGAGTTACTTCTCGCACTTCACAAATGGAGATATCGGCAGAAAAACAACAAAGGAGTAAATTTGTAGACTCTCAACTGATGTCATTTTCTTCAAGTTTACCATGTCTTTTATTATTCCCAACCAATGAATTGTAAAAACTCAGTCTATCAATTCAACACATCTATTTCTACAGGGCTTAAATATGAGAAGTAACTCATTTTCTTTACACGTCTCACAAATTATGATTTAACAATAATAATAGATATCATTTGTATAGCGTAAATCCCCGCTCAACAGCAAGCTCTATGCGCTTCAAATTCTATACTATTACCCCAGAAGACCTGAGAGCATTCTGAAACAACCTCAACTTCCTGGGAAGCATACAGTGCAAACAGCCATTTGTATGCGCTAAAACACTACCATACTGACAAGATATTTCGCTGTCTATGGCCGGGTACCCTTTCCCACCTTGGAGAAGTGAGGAAAATTCGTGCAAAGTGCCTTTCCCAAGAACACAACGTCGGGCCCTTGGATCGAACCCCCGAACCACCTACACCACAACCTCACGATTACGAGTCCGGTAGCCTAACCACTAGACAACCGACGCCACAACCTCACGATTACGAATCCGGTAGCCTACGGGGTGCCCACTACGGATGAGATCGGCCGATCGGGCTAATCGATCGGTCCGATCCAGCTGTAGTGGGCACCCCGTACACCACAACCTCATGATTACGAGTCCGCAAGAAGATTGAAGGTTAGTTCTAAACTCCTTGCGAGTCCGGTAGCCTAACCACTTAGACCACCGACGACATGATGCACACACCAACGACCCCCAGCCGCAGCTTGTATATGCCAAGAATACGTGTAGCAGCCGCGTACTCTACTCTGCCCTACGCTGTCAAAACGCGTTATTATCATTATTCACAGCAGTTTCAAGGAATTAACGATTTTCGGTTGTTTTTTGTGTTTTTTTAAACATCTAAACTATTTTGCAAAATACATCAACGGTTGATTTTGAGAAGTTAGTATCTAATTTTGTCAGCACGTCTCACATTTGTTAAAAATGATAATATAATATAATATCAATAGGAAATCTACAAATTTAGCCCCAGTGTCAATTTTTGGCTGATATCTTCATATTTTGTGGATTTTGAGAAGTTAGTTACTAATTTTGTCAGCACGTCTCACATTTGTTAAAAATGATAATATAATATAATATCAATAGGAAATCTACAAATTTAGCCCCAGTGTCAATTTTTGGCTGATATCTTCATATTTTGTGGATTTTGAGAAGTTAGTTACTAATTTTGTCAGCACGTCTCACTTTTGGTTCAACTTAAAGCTAGTTCTTTTATCTTACTTTGGTGTAAAACTACCCATCTACTTCAAGGGGGAGTCGCGATATTTTCGATTGACCGAGGTGGGGTCAAACATTGTTGTGGAATCAGGGGCTAAATTAGCGAGATTATGTCCAGGAGGATGCTTGCAAAATCACGGACGAGGGTTTGTGGGGGATTGTTCTGTGGGCGATACTGGGCAGGTGGGGGTCTGGGAGAAACATGATCATTATGTAGTCAGTTGTTTGTTTTTTTACGGCGAAAATTGTTGGGGATTGT
>NW_004797921.1:46654-49078 GCF_000002075.1 Aplysia californica | reverse complement strand
GGGAGCGGGGGGGGGATTGGTAAGTGGCAGGCTGATATGTTGTTTTAGTAGAGGTTTTACGGCGCTCGAAACTGAATAAGGTCGTATGAGCGCCACGGGGTGGGTGTCAACAGAGAAGTCCGAACAAGGAATCAGACTTACTCTGCTCACCTCTCTAGCTTCAAAAGCACAAAGTCTGCTTCGACTATCAAGGCACCCCGGAAATAGCGGGTCACAAGAGTGTGACAAACAAACAAAAGAAGTAGAGGAAAATGACGATAGTAAGGATTGGGAAAGAAAAAGCAGCAGTTCCCTGTTGTAGTTCAGGCTCAGTTATGAGCATGACATTGTAACATCAGTCCATTTACAATTCTACTGTACATTAGAACGACAAATGTCCTCCTTCTGGGAATGGCCTAAAGACACTTCAGTCAGTGGCACTGCCCCTTCCCTTTTTAAGTAGGGGTGGGGAGTAGAGCTGGGCAAAGAATCTAGTCGGGAACCGATTCCCAAGACTAATGCTACGAAAGAAAAGTTCCGACTCCTTTTTACGTAAACAAGCCCTTGGCTGTTACTTTAATCAGTAAAATCTTCTTTTTTTATTTTTAGAATTTATTTTGGAAAAATAAAAATTGATGCTTCGTAGTGTTCCGAAATCAAGGTTATCCTAAATCCTGAAGATGTTTGGAGCTTCCAGGTAATCACAGGAAGAAATCCCATCATTGGAAAGTAAGTAATTGGGTTGGGAGTCAATTCCTACGGTTCCAAACTTCCAATAACCGGGAACCTCGCCGCCCAGCACTAGTGGGGAGTGACTAGTTGGTAACATATATGGTTATGTTGGTGAAGCCTTTTGGGGGGTTGAAGGGGGTGCAATATGTTACGGAGTAGTATGATTATTTTGGTTTTGGTAGATGATAATTTGAGGGAGAGAGAGAGAGAGAGAGAGAGAGAGAGAGAGAGAGAGAGAGAGAGAGAGAGACAGACAGAGACAGACAGAGAGAGACACACACTCAGAGAGAGAGTGAGAGAGACTGAGAGAGAGAGAGAGATAGAGAGAGAATGGTTAAGTTGGTGGTTGGGGATGAAAGAGGGAGGGGGATCTGTTTGGGAGAGAGAGAGAGAGAGAGAGAGAGACGCACACACACACACAGAAAGACTGACAGAGACAGAGAGAGAGACAGTCAAACAGACAGACATACACACACACACACAGAGAGAGAGAGAGAGAGAGAGAGAGAGAGAGAGACATACAGAGAAAAAGAGAGAGAGTGAGAGAGAGAGGGGGGATGGAGAGACAGACACAGAGAGAGAGAGAGAGAGAAAGACAGACAGAAAGAGAGAGAGAGAGACAGACAGACAGACAGACAGACAGACAGACAGACAGACAGACAGACAGACAGACAGACAGACAGATAGACAGACAGAGAGTAACAGAAAGACACACTGACAGACAGGCAGAGACAGAGACAAAGACATAGAGAGAGTTAGAGAGAGAGAGAGAGAGAGAGAGAGAGACAGAGACAGAGAGAGAGAGAGACAGAGAGGGGGGAGAGAGAGGAGAGAGCGAGAGAGAGAGAGAGAGAGAGAGTGAGACAGACTGACAGACAGACACACACAGAGAGAAAGACAGACACAGAGAGAGAGAGAGAGAGAGAGAGAGTGAGACAAGGGGTGAGAGAGAGACAGACAGAGAGTAACAGAGAGACACACTGACAGGCAGAGACAGAGACAAAGACAGAGAGAGAGACACACAGACAGACAGACAGACAGACAGACAGAGAGAGAGAGTGAGAGATACAGAGACAGAGACAGAGACAGACAGAAGACAGACAGAAGACAGACAGAGAGAGAGATAGATAGAGAGAGAGTGAGAAAGAGAGAGACACATTCACAGAGAGAAAGAAAAACCGACAGACAGACAGACAGACAGACAGACAGACAGACAGAGAGAGAGAGAGAGAGAGAGAGAGAGAGAGAGAGAGAGAGAGAGAAAAGTGGTCGACGATCACCGAGTGAGCCGTAGCGGCACTGGTATCCCCGTGAAGCACGTCGCGTGTGAGTGTGAGTGAGTGTGGGTCGCGGTTTTCGCACCGGAGTGCGGACCGAGACTTGGAGTTGCTGCTTCTGTCGCTTTGGCAGAATGTGTGGGGGTGTGTCGTCTGCTCACTGATAAAAAGGGGCCAGTCCCGCTGATATAACACTCGGCTCCCGACACCCTTCCCAGATATCGGTTTTGTGGTGGCGGCCAATGGATGACACCTTTGCCTTGGCCTAGATCAGAGCGAGATCTTTGAGGTAGGTAAGCATTAGTCGCTTCTGTGGGGGTGTGGGGTGAACTTGTGGCTGTTAGGCGCTTTGTTCGAAGGAGAGGAAGCTATAGATAGATAGATAGATAGATAGATTGATAGATGGAGGGAGAAATAGATAGATGGAAGGAGAGAG
>NW_004797921.1:37716-45600 GCF_000002075.1 Aplysia californica | reverse complement strand
GGGGGGGGGGTGCTAGAAAAAAATCCCTGATGCATATAGAAAAATAAAACCAGAGAGAAAGGAAAAGGAAGATATAAACAATAAGTGTACAATTGCACAAACGTACAAGCCTAGAAACAGAAGTTCATAATAATGATATTGCCACATTGAAATGAGTATAGGGTTTACTCAAATCGAACACTGTAACTGCACGTAGTGGAAAGTGTATTGTCGAAAAACAGTTACACCGTATAGTTATTGAACCTTTTCGAAATTGCAGATCCGAGATACAGTTACAGTGAACATTGTAAGTACACGCATTTGAAACTGCAGAGCGGAATAACAGTTACGTTACTTTTTACTTTTACTTTTTCATCCTCTGTTGCCGTTAAGCGTCGAGGGGAGGTGCAGTTTTCTATGGTAGGCCAGCTCCGCATCTCTTTGAGTTACGTTGAACATTCTTAATTACCCGTATTCGAAACTGCAGGGCTCTGCTTGACACATAAAACTTCTAGATAAAGGGTGGCTATTTGCAATAATGTATCATTAGCTATGCATGTTGTTGATTTTCTTTTCGACCTGACCCATGCAAGCCAGACTTGCAGACTTTGTTACCCTGGGAATTTCCTCAAAAGGAAACCGAGCTGTAATATAAACAGATAATCACCATCATTATCAAGTGCCAGATCTGCGACAGGCATCGGAGATCACAGTTCTCCATACGTTCCTTTGCTCAGATGCTCTAAAAAAAACCACATTACATCATTGGCGTTAATTTACTTTCACCTCATTAGGGTCAGTGATGTAGCGGTTAGGTGCTTCGCTGTCTCACGCAGGTGTCCCAAGTTCTATTCCCAAGGGGGAGACAACTTTTATCCAGTATCTGTCTTTGGCTATGATATGGTATCCCTCTCCGCCTGGAGGAGGCTATTGTAAGCAAGAAGTGAAGCCCGCCTCCTGAATGAGCTAAATGATGTCGACCGGGGTTATCCCGGTCTGACAGGGATCATCATCATCCGGTGCCTTTTCCGACTGGCGTGGGCGATCATGGACCTCCACTTCCATCAGTCTTTCGTTTCAGCAATGGTGTCTGTTGTTCTTGCTGCTCTCAGCCATGTTGTCAACTAGTCAAGTATCTTTTTTACCCCTCTGTCTGCCTTTGCCTCTCTTTCCATCAAACTTGCCTGTTGTTACAATATTCTCCAATGCTTCATTCCGCATTGTGTGTCCAATGAAATTTGCCTGTCGCTTTTGTTCCCCGTAATAAGCTGTCGTCTGCGTTTGCTTCAGCCAAGACTTCTATATTTGTTTTTCTAGCTGTACATGGGATACGCGGTATGCGTCTTATGAACCACAACTTTGTCGCTACAATTGTTCTTTCCAGATGTCTATTGATTGTCCATGCTTTGCACCCGTATAATAGGATTGAGAAGGCGTTGTCTGCTGATATTTTCACCGTGTCCTTGGTACATATTAAAGTGTCAAGAAAGCCATAAGTTTTTATTTTGTTTTTTGTTTTTTTAGTAAGATTTTCACGGTACTTGTAACACATAATTACGTCATATAAGTGTCGAAGATTAGAGGTGTTACATGAGAGTAACATACACAAAACTAGAAGGAGGGGAGAGATAAGGACGGTCAATGTGTAAGACTATTCTGAGTCGATATCTAGATAATAATATTTAAAGAATTGCATTTGAAAAAGCTTGACATGTTGTGAAACTGATTTTTTTTTTTACCTCAAATTTCTCCAGACTAGCTACTGAGCAGATAGAACAGTGTAATTCTAGGGCAACGATTGCCACTGATCGGACGTGTGTGTGTTACGTCATTAAATATTTTCGTGACGTCAGAATACATTATGGACTCAGGATTTACCGTAATTCCATTCTCTTGTGCAGTGGCGGTGGGTGGACCAAAATTTGGGTAGGGCTTAGGTTTCTTCTACTTCTTTACCACCAAATAGCGAGCCTTTTTTATCCGCCGTTTGTACCCTTTTGGGTGTCAAGGGAAAGTAGTAAGCAATATTAACAAAACAGTGATGGTTTTTTTCTATAGTCACGGCGAGCCACGGCATTTTGAGAACCATTCAAACAAGAAGGGTCACCTCTGTCTTTCATCTCTTTGTTCTAAGTTAAATTCTTCTGGATGGTGAGGACGAAGCCGCTTCATCTCCAATTTTTTTCTAATTAATCATCTGATGGAAAAAGTGACTAAAATGGTTTGATGTGATTTATAAGTGTTAAATCTCAGCGGTATAAAGCACAAACATGCGCACACAGCACCTCAAACATATTCCGTCTATGAGCTGGATTTGGTCGTGCAGTCGAGGAAAGTAGACAACACCTAACAGAGGTCCTATGAGCGCATAGGTAACTATTTCAGTGGGGGAAAGTGTGTCGTAAACCCCCACCCCATTGTTAGGGCTAGGAGAGCGTGAGCCCTCTGTTGCAGCATTTTTCTTTTTCAAGTGTTCTCCCTTTTTACAAGAGAGGTTTCATTAAAGAAGGGCCGTTGGAACGGGTTCGTCCTTTTCTGAACCCTAAAGACATTTGATAGTTGATCACTCTCTGTTCATTGCGTACAATCACAACGGTTTCAATCGCTTGTCTCGTTATTTAAGAAACTTTCATTTCCTTCGGGATAGAGTTGGGCGTGAGGGGCTCAAGCCCATGAGCCCTTCACTACCCACCGCCACTGCTCTATTGACGTATTGTGTGATATCCTATCCTGAAGTTTAGTTTATCCAATAATTTATTATCACTCTTTGTGTAACCATTGCTATCAGTATAAAATATAGTGGTCGTTCGAGTAATTTGATCATCGCTGGTTGTATAAATAGTGGAGATTCGAGTAATTTGACCATCGCTGGCAGTACAATTAGTTGTGATTCGAGTAGTGTGATCGTATGACAATATGTGTACTGATAAAACATAATTACCTATGGCACGCTTGCCAGTACATCTTTTTATTCTTCTAACTTTCCCACCCCCAAACCCCACCCCTACCCGACACTGCGAGATCTCAGGGGTACTCGACTGCTGTTTCTTCAAGCTTCTGCAGTACAACTAGTGTTTTGTGTATGTGCGCGTATTTCCAGCGTGGTAGGGCCCCCTCGCCTTCAGCCAGCCACATTCTCATTCCAAATGTACTCTATAATGTTTTACGCTGACCAGCGGTTTTTTTTTAAATTTTAGTAGGAATTGATTTAGGATGTTGGCCGGGTAGCTGCCAAAACTAGAGCTTCGATAACCATGCCTTATTTTCTTACAAGTTGCTATGGCAACACCTCAGGCGCTGTAACACCTGTCTTGTGCTACACATCGTAAAACTGAACTAAACTGAATATATTTTTTTTCAAACGAACAGCTTAAGTGTCGATATAAGCATTTTTCCCCTTTCGATACAAGAAAGCATTAATTGTTACAGCGAGATTTAGCTTATCCAGTGGCGTCCGTGGTCTAGCGGTTAGGCTACCGGATTCGTAATAGTGAGGTTGCGGGTTTGGGGGTTTGAGCCGCGGGCCCAACGTTGTGTCCTTGGGAAAGACACTTTACACGAATAGTCCTCACTTCACCCAGGTGGGAATGAGTACCCGGCCATAGACAGAGAACGACCTTGTCAGTATGTTAGTATTTTAGATCCTATAAATGGCTGCTTGCACTGTATGTTTCCCAGGAAGTTGAGGAGATTTCAGAATGTTCTCAGGTCTGCTGGAGTAATAGGACCTGAGGCTCTAAGCCCTGGACCCACAACCTCATAATTACAAGCCCGGTAGCCTAACCACTTGGCCACCCAAGAATCACAAAGTTCTATCTGCTCAGTACCTAGTTTTGAGAAATGTAACATCATATTTTTTTTTATTTTAACTGAAATATGTCAGGCTTTATCGGTCGAATATAATTCTTTGAATATCTTGATAACGACAGCGAATATTCTTACGATTTTGATTGAGCAGATAGAACGTTTGTTTGGTTTCTATTCCTGTGGTCTTAGTAACTCAAAACGGCCAGACACGTCAGATAAAACGTTGTAATTGTGAGGGAACAACTAGACCACCGACGCCACAAAAAAGAACATTTTTAGAACTGTCAAAATGAACCACGAAAGGATCCGTGAGGAAGGCTAATCTATATTCTGACGTCATTGCAACATAAGTCCTAGTTCGTGTCTAGCTGTGTGGTGTACATTGATTTGAACTGAATGTCTACACTTCTATATACAGTGATTTGAAATGAATGTCTACACTTCTATATACAGCATTTAATCAAATACGGCTATGAAAATACAGAACAGACTGAATATCTTGATATCTATATCTTAATATGACGTTAAGTATAAACAAAAATAGCAATAATATGTTTCCATACGTGGCGATACCAAGCGCCCGTCTCTTTTGGGGCATGTGGAGTTAATGAGCTCATCTTAACCCTATATGTACGTCCTGGGGTCATTTTGTATCCCCAGGGTTGTATTCTTCACATTTTAGAATACTTCTAGATCTCTTTGAAACTTTCAGTATTTCTCAAAAAATCATTTTGACGGACTGCTATGCAAAGCTGACGGATCGGATTAACGAGTACATTTCCTCTTTGGAAAGTGGTGGCACAGAGTTGATACGACTGTAACACAGGACTTACGGATAGGGTTGATTAACGCTTGTTCATTTGTCTTGCTTTCAATGAAAAAATACCAATCAGTTTTTTAATAGAAGTCAAGATATTTGCGATTTTAGGAGATAGGGGCAACCTGATTTCAGAGGTAAAATTAGCGAGAAGATTGCAGCCAAAGTTTGGTGCCTTCCTTAGCTTAAGAGTTCTTGAAACCTGACAATTTACAATTTGTGTGGCTTTGTTCAAAGTTTTCTTGTAAAAGCCATACAGAAAGGTGTTTTTAAATAGACATAAAATGTGTTAAAACGAACAAAAAAGATAGAATTTGCATAGCCAGCGGACAAATGACACTTTCTTCGATGTCATTATTTTGACGTGTACCTTATTTCATCACAGTACCTCATAATTATGTAAATGTGTCACGACGCGTTGGAATCAGGCGCTCGTCAATTTTTGGGCTTATAGAGTTATTAATGTCACCCTAAAGTTTCTTCAATTGTTTTGCATTTGGCGAGAAAAATACCAATCTATCTTGAATAGAAGTCGAGATATTTGGGATTGAAGATGGTAGGGTGACCTGTTAAGAGAGGTAGAGTTAACGGGAAAATTGCCGCCAAAGGGTGGGGACTTCCAAACCTTAATAATGCTTGGAAACTGAAAATGTTCATTTATTGTGTCCTAGATGAACGTTTTTCGTAACATCCACACAGATATGCGTTTTTTGAATGGACATAAAAGGTGTTGAGTGAAAAAAAGAAAATTCTAAAAAATATTGCCTAAATACTGTCCCGAAAAATGCCGTTTTCTTTGATTTCACTATTTTGAAGTGCCCCTTATTTCATCAAATTGCCTCATAATAATGTATATAAAAAGTATACCTAGAGGCACAGTCTAGATAGAATGGAATCGGGGGGGGGGGGGGGGGGGGGCTCTCGTGGCCTAGAGGTTAAGGTGTTGGCCTCTCATTCAGAGGTACCGGGTTCGAATCCGGGTAGCGACCAAAAAATTTTCTTCTCTAAAATTGTCTCCTTTCACCTCCTTTCCTGCTCTCTACCAATGTTCTGTTGTCTGCTTTCATTTCCACATTCTGGCCCCACCCCCTCGCGCCCTTTGCCCCCTCCTCTGGGCTCCTGACTCTTTCTGCAGCCTTTCTACTGCTACTCCTTGGCTCCTCCTTACTGCTGTCTTTCTGCCACACCCCTGATTTTCTGGTAGGAAGATCTACACCTAGCCTTCTCGGACAAGGGCGAAAAATCTCGGAGGGCCAGTGTGCAAGTTGCACACGTTAAAGATCCCTTGGTGGTCTAAAATCGATAAGAGTAGGCTTCGGACGCCATCCGGGCAAAATTCAAAATTTCCTTCCAACTGAAAATATTAGGTGTGTCCCGCGCGCTCATATGACCTTATGCAGTTGCGAGCGCCGTAAAACACTTTACAAAAACAAAAACAAACAGAATGGTATCTGGTAGATGTCTCCGTTTGCGTTTTCCTTGTTGAAATGTCCAGTCTGCTACTGTTGAATTTCGGGTAGGCTACTGTGAAACTTTCTGTGCGGGTGGTTGACGGGTGTTCAGGTGTGGTTTGCTCCTTCTTTCCTGCCAAACACCTATCGCTCTTATTTCTCCTCCTTCTTTTTTTGTGTTTGTTACTCTCTTGTAACACCTCTAATCTTCGGCACTTATGTGACCTTATTGTGTTGCAAGTGCTAGAAAATTATTTCTAAAAAAACTAACAACTTCCTTGTCAGTTATTGAATTTGACTCTTGGGGAATGTTTGGATATTTATTTTCTTTACAGTCGGTAGTCGTATGATATGTGGGACGTGCTGACAAAATGAGTTACTTCTCGCACTTCGTATATGGAGATACTGGAAGCAAATCAACAAAGAAGTAAATTTGTAGACTCTCAACTGATGTCATTTTCTTCAAGTTTACCATGTCTTTTATTATTTCCAACTAGTGAATTGTAAAAACTCAGCCTATCAATAATTCAACATATCTATTTCTACAGGGCTTAAAGAGGAGAAGTATCTCATTTTCTCAGCACATCTCACATATCTTTCTTTGGCTTTAATTTCTCGGCGTTATAACCTTCGCGTGCTCGTTGAGGAAGATGGGAGGAAGTTCATAAAACATCGTTCAGTCTTTTATTTTGGTTTGTGCATTTTCAACATTTTCTCATTCTCAGATGTTTTACAATTCGGAAGCTTCTAATAAATAAAATGCTGTAAGATATTAAATTGATACACTTTTCCTGCTGGTTCAAAAACTCCTCTGATAGAAAAACAAGAAGACGTGTTCGGTAGTGTTTTTGTAACTACCACGCTGTGTGGGGTTTTTTTTTTACGGGGGCGGTTGGTTCAGTGCAGAATGAGGAAGCGGAAATTTAAGAAAGTTATTTAAGAAGTGTGCCAAAGTTCGTTGTCTTTTTTCCCCTCACAAGAGTTGGCGTTCCCATCCTTTGTTCTGTGCGTAGTCAGTAGGGGTGCTCCATTTCCTCCATTTCTAACTTTCTATCATGCTGGGGTGTGGCCTGGAAGCCCCTGGTTCGAAATCCAAACTGGGCATTTCGGAACTGGGATCGTTTTGTGGGGTTTTCAGAGCTCCTTTTTGTCCTATCAAACATAACACAATGTCCTTATTTCTAGTCCCTCTTTTCATTGTGTGGTATTCTCTAGAAACACATTAAGTCTTTGGCGCTTATTTATATGACCTACTTGTTGAAATTACTGTAAAGCTATCTTGTACTGAAACTAAACCAAAGAGGAGTTAGTTGTTTTGTTGGTTTGTTTTGTTTTGGTGGGGTTGCTTTTGTTCTATGTCATTGCTATCATCATTATTTTTGTTGTTGTTGCTGTTTATATAATTCTAGACCTATATAGTTTGTCATCGTCTTTGTTATCGTCGTCGTTGTTATTATACGACAGCTTTGGGAAGGGGGCTCTCGTGGCCAAGAGGTTAACGTGTTGGCCTCTCATTCAAAAGTCCCGGGTTCGAATCCGGGTAGCGATCGAAACATTGTCTTCTCTAAAATGTGTCATTTCACCTCCTGTCCTGCTCTCTACCAATGTTCTGTTGTCTGCTTTCGTCCCCTTTGTCTTCCCCCCACCCCCTCACCTCCTTTGCCCCCTCCTTTTCGCTCCTGACTCTGTCTGCAGCCTTTCTACTGCTACTCTTTGGCTCCTTACTGCTGTCTTTCAGCCATACCCCTGATCTTCTGGTAGGAAAGATCTACACCTAGCCTTCTCGGACAAGGGCGGAAAATCTCGGAGGGCCCGTGTGCATGTTGCGCT
>NW_004797921.1:35984-37025 GCF_000002075.1 Aplysia californica | reverse complement strand
CCCCCCGCCTTCCTTCCTCCCTCCCTCCTCCCTCCTCCCTCTCTTCCATCCTTCCTTCCTTCTTTTCTTCATTTTTACTCTTAAGCTGTGACCTTTGACACGTTCCTGCACCGTCCGTCTAGACAGCCGCACAACATCTCAAGGTTTTCCCGCTGAGTCCAGTAGCTCTCCAGAGGAGGGCAAAATCCGGATAAATTATCCGGATAAACTATCCGGATAACCGGATAATTCTCAATAAAACATTATCCGACTTCAGACTCTTAACTCTTTTTCCTGACCCGTTTGCCGAAGTGGGTGCACCCACTTGTCGAAAAGATGCAAGCTAACCCCTTTGTCGAAGTGATTCTGACCCCTTTGTCAAAGCAGTTCATAGCATATTATTTGCCTAAGAGGTGGACTAAAATATTATTCGGATTTTGCTAAAACAACTCATTGCCCAGCCCTACTGCTCTCATTTTTCTCCCATGCATGGAAATGACGACCTTGCTTTGTCCGCCACCTCGTCATATCTATCACAGAATTTTAGGGCTGAGCATCGAGTCGCTTTGGCAAAATCCGAATGATATGTTAAGGGTGTTGACTAAATGAGCTACTTCTCTGATTCGAGCCCTATGGAAATCGCTACCTCACGCTTACAGGTGAAGTTTTTACAATTTATAAGTATGAAATAATATAAGGCATGTTATACTGAAAGAATATGACATCAATAGAAAATCTACAAATTTGACCCTAGTGTCGATTTTTGACCAATATCTCCAATTGTGGATTGTGAGAAGTAACTCATTTTGTCAGTACGTCTCACATACATAAAATTATTATGTTAGTGCGCCTTTTCTGCAAAATTATAATATGATATAAACCGCTTCGGAAATGGATTAGAACCACTTCGATAAGCGGGTTAGCTCAACAAATTATAGGTGCACCCACTACGGCAAACGTGTGAGGAAAGAGAGTTAACCCACCTGAAATCGGACATTGGTTCATTGATAATTATCCGGTTATCTGGATAGATTATCCGAAGGTCGAGAAGGTGGGCAGGGG
>NW_004797921.1:26370-35801 GCF_000002075.1 Aplysia californica | reverse complement strand
GGGGTACACCTGAAGGCTATTTCGCTTATTAGTGGAGCAAATTTTACCAAATCTCACACATAACAAGCATAGTGAGGAGTCTTAAATTACGCAATCATATTTGAGAAAAAGGTCTCGTTTCCATGGCTACGGGGGCCATATTGGATTTTATTGACATGTCTTACGTAACGAACACCGCACTTATTTTTTAATGGAAAGATATTGTTTGTTTGCATACATGTTAATAAACATTAGATCTACAAATCTGTCCGTTGAAATGTTCCTAAACGGTTTAGAAAAAAAAATGATTTTTTTTCCTGAGGTCGTATTCAAGTTTGCAAACAATCCGAGAAAATCTAGAGACATTCCCAACAAAATAACAATTTCAAATATTAAAAATTCAACAAACTATTTTTTGGGGGGTTTTACCTCTTTTCTTCGTTCTATGAACATTTCATGAAAGTTGGGTGAAAATGGTGGAGTTATTCAAAAAGTCTATGTAGAAAAACCTCGTTTAGAGAAAACGGGCGATAAAGAAACATAAAAGATTGACATTATGAGGAAATGGTGGTGACAAACATGCCCAGTATGGGAAGAAATAAGGCTTCATGGGGTTCTAAAGCTATGAAGTAGTTGTAAGAGAGTCAGAAGAAGCTAAAAATGCCTACAACTCGAAATCCAAAATTTTCAGCCGAATTGGGACTTTTGGAGTGTACCCCCACCCCCCTCCCTTAATGATCGAAATGCTGTTAATGGGGGCGTAAAAGCTACTCCCTTCAAATTAGGGCGATTTTGATTTTACCTCGAAAGGCAAAAAACGTCAGCATAAATGAAACTCAATAGCACACATCTAAAAGGTCAGATCATTTTGAGATGCGATATTATTAATTTTTGCTTCGATCTCCGGCTGGTGTCAGAGAGACGTCTCTTTCTTCCCGCGACACCCAAAAGGGCATAACTAGCGGGTAACAGTAACGGTAAGCTTTCGACCTACATACTCGATGTAGAATTAATGTATATTACGTGCATCGAGCGAAAATGGCTACGTCAACGAGGAGGAATACTCATTAATTTGTTCACAGTGATACCGATCTCCCATGCTTCATTTATATAGTAATTTTGTCGGATGTGACAGCGCATTCAGAGACGAACGAAAATCGTGAGAGCTCCCGCGAATGATAATAATAATAATTAGTAAAAATAAATTGCATCTATATAAATCATTTCCACAAAGAAAAGCTCAATGCGCTGTACAATAATGCAAAGAACGTAAGCCTCACACAGCTCCAGGCTTAGTGCGGGTGAACCCAGATTTCGGGGATTTCCAGAAATCTTTACTTACACCAAAAGTGGGCATTGCCCTACCTATTGGAAAAGTTTGGTTTCATTTGTGTGTATATTTGTTTGGTTTGGTTATAGAGCAAACCCTCCTTGTCTTTTAAAGAAACTGTTTAGTTTTAGTTTTAGTAAGGTTTTACGGCACTCGCAACTGCATAAGGTCATAATATGAGCACCAGAAGATGAGAGGTGTTAGAAGAGAGTAACAAACATAAAAAAGAAGAAGGGGAGATAAGGATGATAGATGCTTGATAGGAAAAAAGAAGCATACCACACCAAAGCACCCGCCAACTACCCACTTAAAGAAACTGAACAAGGGGCAAAAACTTTGCCTTCACTTTTCTCAAAAACGGTATTTTTGGGATAGCCCCTCTATGCTCAAAAGCGACCCATTTTCCGACTGATTGATGCATGAAGCGCGTGTACCGTCTATTGATGCATGAAGCGCGTGTACCGTCTATGAAAGTCTACCTATGAAACCTTGCGTGGGGAATTCAGGCGCTCGTCAAAACAATGAAATCTAAGGAATCGGTATTTTCCGGCCAGTTTTTGAAAAAAAAATTTCGAATTTTTGTTTTTGGCTCAACACCTTGTATGTTTATTCTGCCACTCTTTGGGGTGTGGGCTTTATGAAAAAAACAACGTTGATTTAACCCAGGAAAGATATACATTTGCAGTTTTCAAGAGCTCTTGGGCTGCGGAAATCACCAAACTTAGGCGGCCATCTTCTCACTAATTTTATTTCTGAAACGAGGCAACCTCACATCTATCAATCGCAATCGCAAATTAATACCTCGGCTTCTATCTATCTATCTATCTATTTATCTATCTATCTATCTATCTATCTATCTATCTATCTATCTATCTATCTATCTATCTGTCTATCTAGCTAACTAGCTAGCTAGCTAGCAGCTAGCTATATTTATTAATATTATAAAAGTAAACTAAGCGATTCTCATATTTGCATGTAGAGGGAATAGCTTTATCTTGTTACTTCATTACAGCACAGCATCTGTTTTTTTCGCTTGCAGACGTGAGCATAGTGACTATCATTGTAATCTGGCATAAGAAATACCTTCAACAATGTTTGTTTGGGTGGTTTGTCTTGTTCGTTTGTTCGTTTGTCTTTTATTTGTTTGTTGTTGTTTTTTTGTTGTTGCTGTTGTTGATTTTTTTTTTGTTGCTGGTGGTATTGCTGTTGTTATTGTTGTTGTTTTGTATTTTGTTTGTGAAACTGGATTTAGTTTTGTTGAAAACCATCTGACTGTATGGACAGCAACAGATGAAAATATGTGGTGTACGGTATTTATTTAAAACATAATATGGTCGCTTTTAAGGATAAGCGGGTCAACCTTGATTTGGAAGGTTTCCAGAAATCTTGACCTACACCAAAAGTGGGCATTGCCCTACCTATAGGAGACGTTTGGTTTCATTGGTATGTAATTCTTTAAAGTATACATGTATGGTTACAAGAAAAAAAACGCTCCTTGTCTTTGAAAGAAACTGAATAATGGTCCAAAAACTTTACCTTCGATTTTCTCACAACAGCATTTTTCGGGATATCCCCCTTGTGCTCAAAAGAGACCATATTACTATAATAAATACCGTAAAATACGAGCGCATGTATGTATGACAAGGGAGATAACACAGACAAAGTTTTATCAACGAGTTGTGGGCCTTTGCAATTGGGCGGGCAATTCGCGATTTGTATTGTGGTTTTTTTGTGAAACATCTGGTGTGTGTTTGTGGAAGTGACAGTTTGTTTGTTTGTGTGTCAGAGACGAAGGCGGACAATGAGAGAGAGAGAGAGAGAGAGAGAGAGAGAGAGAGAGAGAGAGAGAGAGAATATTGATATATAAAGAAAGATAAAGCTTACAAAATTGAAGGGAACTAATTTCATATGCTATTCAATATATTTCTCCTGCAAATAAGAAAGACAACGACAACAAAAAGACCACAACAAATACAACAACAACAACAACAGCAACAACAACAATAACAACAACAACAACAACAACAACAACAACAACAGCAACAACAACAACAACAACAACAACAGCAACAACAACAACAACAACAGCAACAACAGCAACAACAACAACAACAACAGCAACAACAACAACATTAGTAGCAAACCCAGTAACAACAGCTACTTCCGTTGCATGAAATTCTTTTTCTATCTGGGGGAAGTAATATGCTCCAACGTGTGGGCGTGTAGACAGAGTGAAACGTGACCTAATAAATGGCTTGCTTCTTTAGAGTTCCCTATCGACTTCCCCTCCACAAAAGATGGTATCAAGTATCACTTATCATCTCGGGTTCTTAAATATCTTTCAATCGACCACCCACGCAATACATCAAACATATGAGAGCACTGTGCTAGTGATGGATATTGTCTACCACATGCTCCGATTTATGAAGTCCAAAACATTTGATTAATAGAAATAATGGGTTATTGCAGTTTTATAGTCGTTGGAATTTGGTTACAGATTCCCCAGAGATGTTTTGACAAAATTCAGATTTCAAACGATGAGAAAAAGCCAGAAAAGAGATACAGAATGTAGATGAGATGGTGATTTTTTTTGTTGAATAGGATACAGTAATAAGATTTATTGTTTCTCAAAAATACGATGCTGTCTCAACTTAGACCTAATTCATTTAGATATCTAAATACATTGTTGACGATAGGTAACTGGAGACGGATTCTCTTTGCTTTTTGTTTTGTTTTGATTTCTGTAGTTAAATGAAAAGGTATACAATAAACATATTATTATATGTGAGGCAGATTGGTGAAATTAGACGCTCGTAAAAATTCTGAAACTGAAGAAACAAGTATAAAAATTGTTCCACCAATTTGATAATTTTTTTAATTGAATTGTTGATTTATGGCTCAACACCTTTTACGTCCATGTAAGAACAGTTTTCAGAGGGGAATTCTGTGTGCCCAGAAAAAAAGTTGTTTAGAAGCACAAAAAAGTCAATTTTCAGTTTCCATGGACTCTTAAGCTGTGGAATTAAGCAAACTTTGGCGGCCATTTTCTCGCTAATGTTACCTCTGGAACCAGGCAACCCCCACTTCCTTCTATAAAAAAAAAATCAATTTTTATTTAAGATAGACATGTTTTTTTTAATTGAAAGTAAGACAAACAAACAAGCTTTAAGGTGATACCAAAAGCTCTACATGCCCAAAAAATGGACCAGCGCCCGATACTACCGCGTTGTGCCAAATATTATGAATACGCCATTTAAACTGTGCGCAAATCTTTCTTCTTGCATTGTTTGTTCAGACTAAGGGAAGTGTATTTCCCGTGAAAAGCTTACCGAAACAAAACAAGCTTAGTATACCTCATTCAGTATCGTAGGCCTGTCACGATTGAATACTTAGATGTATCTGTAAATCTGACTAAAGCACTGAACACTTTAAGGTTGGGCGAATCCAGGTCTCGTCCAATAATCATTCAATCTCTGTCTTACTGAAAGTCCCCCCCCCCCGCAACCCCCCCCCCCCCCCCCCCAAATTCTAAGTGTTTTTTTTTTGGTGTTTTAACGCGAGTCCCCTCAAAAAAATCATTTAATTTCTGGTTTAAAGGAAAAGCCCCCCCCCCCCCCGGAAACTTCCCCCCCCCCCCCATATCCAGTGTCTTTGTTTGTGATTTAACTGAGTCTCGTCAAGTAATCATTCAATCTCTGTCTTTCTGAAGGAGTGCCCAACCCCCCTGCCTCCCCCTGCCTCCCCCTGCCTCCCCCTGCCATATCCGGTGTCTTTCCGTGTGATCTTGCTCTCAGCTTGCATTATTTGTTTTGTCTCAAACAAAACATTCCTGTCCGAGTAACGTCGAAGAATTGTCGACAAACACGGAATTTCCGGCGTCTGAGAAAGGACCCATAAATAAAAGAATAACAATTCTGTAATCTTTGCACAAATTTCATCAAATTAATTTGGAACGATCAAAATTCAAGTAAATGTACAACAAACGTATTTTTCAATATGAAGGAAATCGATGTAGGCGTTTGGGAAATTATAATAATATCAGCTTTGGTTGTTTATTGTTTTGTTTTTTTAATTTTAATTAAAGTTAAACTAAACGCAAAACTTTCAATTCTTTTTAACACTCTATATCCTTGGTGGTGAGCAGAAACTCTATAGTGGCGTCGGTGGTCAGTGGTAAAAATATTTGGTGGCTTTTAAGCACAAGGGGGCTATCCCGAAACATGCTGTTTTGAGAAGATCGAAGGTAAAGTTTTTGCCCTTTGTTCAGTTTGTTTTCTCTATAACCAAACAAATATACACATCAATGAAACCAAACTTCTCCTATACGTAGGGCAATGTCCACTTTTGGTGTGGGTTAAGATTTCCGGAAACCCCCGAAATCTGGGTTAGTCTGCTTGTCATTAAAAACGACCAATCGTTACAAGAATGAAACAGTTGTATGTTTGTTTGTTTTTCCGCTGTCTAGAAAAGAATCCCCCACCCCACCCCCACCCCCCAAATACAAATTATCTCTGGTCTTTCTGAAACATTTGAGGGACTTGTCAGAGGTACGTACTGTTCAAAGACTTCTTGCTGGGCTTATTCTTATTAAGGTCCGTGGCCTTTTTCCAAGAGACAGACGTCTAATTTGCCACAAATCCCCGTTACGAGGTGGAGTCTGAAATAACTAAATTCATTCTGCCCAATCTTGAATAAAGCCCAGTCTGACTTGATATCTCTTCCTTTGTCTTAGCGCTACCATAGAAATACAAACGTTTCTTTGCTCAGTGCCTAGTTGTGAGAAATTTGTACGTGAAAGATTTTGAGTTTCACAACACGACAAGCTTAATCGAATGCAATTCTCTAAATATCTTGATATCGACTCCGAATAATTTTACACTTATGAGGGAGCAGACATAACATACAGATTCTGATTTCATAATCTTAGAAACTTAAAACGGCCAAACAAATCAGACAGAACGTTGTAATTCTAATGTAGCGAGTTATCTCCCCTGAAAATTATAGAGCTTGGCCAAATTCGATTACTTCCCTTGACTTTTCTGTTTCCACTGATAGATTTTAGTGTTCAACTGAAAAATTAATCAAACTGTTATGTCTTTGATAAAACAAGATAATTTACTGTACTTTATTACCCCTGCTCTAATTCTAACTAATCTGCGCAACATATTTTACCAGAAGCCATTGCAAAAAACAAAAAAAAACCGAAAAAGAATTAGAAAAACAAAATCAAATTTGAAAGAAAAAAAAAACACCAAAAGAATTAAACTTCAGACATTGCATGTAGGGAAATCAGGGTTACGCTGTCAAGCGTATAATAACAAAGAAATAATTATAAATCAATTTATACTTGCATAAATAAATACATAAATACACAATATTGCACTAATACAGAACAGTTTCCCAACATGGCACAGCTGGTCGCACTGTGTAGCGCCCTGTAGTATTAAACCCCGTGAGTGGGTGGTTGGCGGGTGCTCTGGTGTGGCTTGCTCCTTATTTCTTATCAAAGATCTGTCGTTCTTATCTCCCCTCTTTCTTTTTCGTGTATGTTTCTCTCTTGTAACACATACTCTGTTCTGCGGCATTTATAGGACCTTATTGTGTTGCAAGTGCTGTAAAACTCTTACTAAAACTAAAAAGACCCCCTAATAGATGACACGTCGTGTGTAATTCCCCATTCCTGCTCCCGTTTTGTGACACCCCACTTTGTCCACTTGTGTCATCAACTCTCCACTTCCGTGTTCCAGATTTAAAGAAGAATAAATCAACCAACAAAAACAAAAGCTAACAGAGACGTGACTCACAGCTCGGCGTGCCCAGATTTGCCTGCCACAGCTGACCAAACGACAAGTGGTGACTAACGTCTGCTCCTTTCCGCCTGGACCCGAGGTCATACCTTGGTACCCACCGCCCAGCCCCCATCACTTACAGGTGGGTTTTCCTGAACCTTGAATCGCTACCCTAGAATTGGTCGCTTTTAACCCTATCTGTACGTCGTGTTTTACTGTCGTATCCATACGACGTGGGGAACTCTGTACCACCATTTAACCCTATCTGTACGTCATGTTTTACTATCGTATCCATACGACGTGGGGAACTCTGTACCACCATTTAACCCTATCCGTACGTCGTGTTTTACTATCGTATCCATACAACGTGGGGAACTCTGTACCACCACTTAACCCTATCCGTACGTCGTGTTTTACTATCGTATCCATACAACGTGGGGAACTCTGTACCATCACTTAACCCTATCCGTACGTCGTGTTTTACTATCGTATCCATACGACGTGGGGAACTCTGTGCCACCATTTAACCCTATCCGTACGTCGTGTTTTACTATCGTATCCATACGACGTGGGGAACTCTGTACCACCACTTAACCCTATCCGTACGTCGTGTTTTACTATCGTATCCATACGACGTGGGGAACTCTGTGCCACCACTTAACCCTATCCGTACGTCGTGTTTTACTATCGTATCCATACGACGTGGGGAACTCTGTGCCACCACTTAACCCTCTCCGTACGTCGTGTTTTACTATCGTATCTATACAACGTGGGGAACTCTGTACCACCATTTAACCCTATCCGTACGTCGTGTTTTACTATCGTATCCATACGACGTGGGGAACTCTGTACCACCATTTAACCCTATCCGTACGTCGTGTTTTACTATTGTATCCATACGACGTGGGGAACTCTGCGCCACCACTTAATCCTCTCCGTACGTCGTGTTTTACTATCGTATCTATACAACGTGGGGAACTCTGTACCACCACTTAACACTATCCGTACGTCGTGTTTTACTATCGTATCCATACAACGTGGGGAACTCTGTACCACCATTTAACCCTATCCGTACGTCGTGTTTTACAATCGTATCTATACAACGTGGGGAACTCTGTGCCACCATTTAACCCTATCCGTACGTCGTGTTTTACTATCGTATCCGTACGTCGTGTTTTACTATCGTATCCATACAACGTGGGGAACTCTGTACCACCATTTAACCCTATCCGTACGTCGTGTTTTATTATCGTATCCATACGACGTGGGGAACGCTGTACCACCACTTAACCCTATCCGTACGTCGTGTTTTACTATCGTATCCATACGACGTGGGGAACTCTGTGCCACCACTTAACCCTATCCGTACGTCGTGTTTTACTATCGTATCCATATGACGTGGGGAACTCTGTACCACCGCTTTCCAAAGAGGAAATTTACTCGTTAATCCGATCTGTACGTTTTGCAAAGCAGTCTGTCAAAATGATTTTTTGAGAAATACTGAAAGTTTCAAAGAGATCTTCTTACTAGAAGTATTCTAAACCGTGAAGAATACAACCCCGGGGGTACAAAATGACCCCAGTGCGTACGGATAGGGTTAAGCACAATAATTTTAATATAGCCTTAATTGTGGTGAAAAAACTTGATTAGGTTAAGACAAATTGATACAAACTGCTGTGCAAAGTATGGCTGACGGTGATTCAACCGTTAAAGAGATAGTTGGGGATAAGTTGCGCCACGAATTGGTGACCGCACTAGAGAATTACAACGTTCTGTCTGCGCTGTACTGAGTTTTGATAAATTTGACATTTTTAAAAAATTGAAATTCATACGTCAAGCTTTTTCGAATGCAATTCTTTGAGTATTTTGATAACGACTTCTAACAATCTTTCGATTTCAATAAAGCTGACAGAACATTTGTGGGTGGTCGGAGGGTGTCACTGGTCGGTCCGATTTCTTTTCATTCCCTCTCTTATTTCTGTCTGTCTATCTTACTTTTCCCCAGCACTAAATGACCATTATTGTGTCGATGTGTCTCTCTTTACTCAAACAAACAAACAAAAAGAACATTATTTGGTTTCTGGCCTAATGATCTTTGTAACTCAAAACAGCCAAAATGTCATAAATATGGAACTTTGTCATTCAAAGGTAATTTGTTCTCAGCCAAACTCGCTAGGGGCGTAGCTACGCCTAATTTGTCCGATAAAAGTAAGGTACCACATTTTGACTGTGAATAGAACCTAGACTTTTGAGTCCTTACACTTTTCCTTAAGTTATATTAGGTAGTCTAAAAAGTAGGTAATACAAAAAAATACTATTCTGTGTACCTCCCC
>NW_004797921.1:23278-25314 GCF_000002075.1 Aplysia californica | reverse complement strand
ATACATACACACACACGCACACACACACATACATACACACACACACAAACCCACACGCACACATACACACACTAACAAATACACACACACACAAACACATACACACACACACACACACACACACACACACACACACAAACACACACACACACACACACATACACACTCACTCACCTCACTCCCTACGAGCTCCTCTGTTAAACTCCACCCTGCCCTCACCTTTTAGTGCGACTGTGGGGTCGGAAGTAAAGATCTAGTGGTTAGGCTACCGGGTCCGTAATCGTGAGGTTTGAGGGTTCAGGGGTTCGAGCCTCAGTCCAGACGCTGTGTCCTTGGGAAAGGCACTTTACCCGAATTTTTCTCACTTCACCCAGGTGAGAATGGGTACCTGGCCATAAACAGCGAAGGATCTTGTAAGTGTTTAAGTGTTTTAACGCCAATAAAATGGCAACTCACACTGCATTTTCCCTCGGAAATTGAGATAGTTTCAAAATGCTATCTGGTCTGCTGGGATAATAATATAGATTGTAAATCGCTTGGAGCTTGCTGTTGAGCGGAAATTTGCGCTATGGAAATTAACCCTATCCGTACATCGTGTTTTACTATCGTATCCATACGACGTGGTGAACTCTGTGCCCCCACTTTCCAAAGATGAAATTTACTCGTTTATCTGATCCGTATATTTTGCATAGCAGTTTAAATTATCAAAAATGATTTTTTGGTGAAATGCTGACAGTTTCAAAAAGATCTTTGCTCTAGAAGTATTCTAAAATGCAAAGAATACAACCCCTGGGATACAAAATGACCCCCGGCGTACGGATAGGGTTAAGTGCTATCTTTTATCATTATCATTATTATAATTATCAATTTTATTTATTACAAAAGTTATTATCGATTATGATTGCCAAGATGATGATGATGATGATGATCATCATCATCATCATCATCATCATCATCATCATCATCATCATCATCATCATCATCATCATCATTAATAATACCAATAAATCCACTTGACCAAAATTTGACGGACACCTGAATCCTAGAGTTTACCCACACCTTCTGATGTTATTTTGAGGAATCTGTGACGATCGTTTTCATTCCACATGTAGAATTAACGCGTATTTTGGACTATTTTTTTTTTCTTTTTTCTTTATTTATTTTTTTTAATGATTATTATTGAGAGCTTGATTATAACCTGACGCCAGGTGTGATAAGAATTATTTCAAGAACAAACAATAGTGAGACGTGCCAAGATAATGAATTGCTTCTCCTATTTAAGCCCTGTAGAAATAGATATGTTGAATTGATAGGCTGAGTTTTTACAATTCATTAGTTGGAAATAATAAAAGACGTGGTAAACTTGAAGAAAATGACACCAGTTGAGAGTCTACAAATTTACTCCGTCGTTGATTTTCTGCCGAAACCTCCATTTGTGGCGTGTGAGAAGTAACTCATTTTGTCAGCACGTCCCACAGTTGTGTCACGACGTGGTGGAATCATGCGCTCGTCAATATTTGGACATATAGGTTTACTGGTTTCGTCTTAAAACCTGTTCATTTGCCTTCCTTTTTGGTGAAAATTTATATCTATCTTTGTTGAATAGAAGTCGAAATATTTGCTACTGAAGGAGGACAGAGCGTCTTTGTTTCAGAGGTAAAATATGCCAGAAAATGACCGCCAAAGCTTAGTAGCTCCCATTCCTTGAAAATTTACTTTATTTTGTACCTTTAATCAATGTTTTTCAGTAAAAATCCACAAAGCAATGGTTTTTAAGTGAACATAAAAGGTGTTGAACCCCCCCAAAAAAATAATAATTAGAAAAAAATTGCCCATCGAGCAAAAAAAAATTATTTCCGATTTCTTTGCTTTCATTATTTTGACGAGCGCCTTATATCACCACGGTGCCTTAAATTAATTTAGCTGACCTCCCTCCCACACGATGATGGGAGATCACATGTGCTTATAACGATGTACGTGTTTCTCTCTCTCTCTCTCTCTCTCTCTCTCTCTCTCTCTCTCTCTCTCTCTCTCTC
>NW_004797921.1:18484-22947 GCF_000002075.1 Aplysia californica | reverse complement strand
GTTTGTTTTTTTTGTTGTTTTTTTTTTGGGGGGGGGTTGTTCTGCTTTTTTTCCCTGATAAACTGTACGTCCCCATTGGGCTCAATCGGAGCTGAGAGTGATCCTGTCTGTTGTACTTTTGTGGAAATATGAGCAGGAGTTGTGGTTTGATTAACTTCATCTGTTAGCCCAGATGAAAATCCAACCTCTGTCGTGGACACAGTATTAACACAATTACACAAGGCTACAAATGTCCACTCTCTTTCTGCGGTATTGAAGCTGATATATGGTCGCTTTTAAGCACAAGCATGCTATTCCGATAACATGCTGTTTTGAGAAAATCGAAGGAAAAGTTTTTTCCCCTTGTTCAGTTTCTTTAAAAGACAAGGAGAGTTTTCTCTATAACCAAACAAATATACACACCAATGACCCCAAACTTCTTCTATAAGTAGGGCAATGCCTACTTTTGGTGTTGGTCACGATTTCTGGAACCCCCCGAAATCTGGGTTAGCCCGCTTGTCCTTAAAAGTGACCATTTATTGATTGATAATAAATCCAAGTCGTTGAATCGGAGAATGACTCCAGCTCTACTCAATTACATCAATGTTGGGTTGTTGTTTTTTTCTAATAATAATAATGAAGATCATTTCTATAGTGCCCACTCCCGTGTTAACACAGCTCGAGGCGCTTTACATAAATGCATGTACGAACAATATTCACGCACGCGACACACACACACATACACACACACACACACACACACACACACACAAACACACACACACACACACGCGCGCGCGCGCGCGCACACACGTACACGCACACTCATACACACATTTTCTCTCTACGGTATAGCCACTGTTGATGCGGTATAGAGCCAAATCGAACAAGCTCAGTTGATAACAAATTATAGACCTACCAGCCTTGTTAAGGGAAAGCAAAAGCAAAATTGATTTGAGACGTCGAGGTTTTCTGTGATTCATACAAATCCGTTAAATCCTCAATTTCGCAGTGGAAAGAGGTTTAACATTATTAAGTACGTGAAGCGAGGTGGCGGAGCGGTTAGTGCGCGTGTCTCCGAAGCGAGAAACTCCGGGTTCGAGCCTCGTTTCGGACACGCGGTTTTTTCACCCCCTCCAGCCCACCCAGGGGTAATGGGTACCTGACTTCGAGTTGAAGAAGTAAAGGTGGCGTGGAAAGGAACTGGCCACCCTACCACAATATGCAAAAGGCTCAGGAAGTTGTCTCACTAACAAGGCTATCCCCAATGTCCGGATCGGAAGCGGGAACAAGTTTACTTTACTAAGTTCGTTTACCTAAATAAGAAGTGTGACAAGTTCAGGAGATGACTTTAGTTTCGCGGGATTGGCAGGAGGGTTTTGTGTCTGGGAATATTCTCGTTGGAAGCCCCAACAGTAATGAATATAATAATAAATAAATAACTTACATTTGTGAGGCGTGCTGACAAAATGAGTTACTTCTCAGATTTTAGCCCTATTGACATAGATATGTCAAATTTACTGGTTGAGTTTATTCAATGTATTTGTACGAAATGATCAAAGAAATGTTAAACTTAAAGAAAATGGCTTCTGTTAATGATCTACAACGTTGATCCCTTTGTCGATTTTAGTCCCATGTCTCCATTCGTGGACTGCGAGAAGTAACTCATTTTGTCAGCGTACTTCACATTTTTATATTTGTCCCAGAAAGGCACTTTGGTTTACAATGGCAGACATACATACATACATAAATACATATTATAAATATATACATGACATAAAATTAAATACATGCACAAATACGTGCATAAATACACAATATTACTCAAATACAGAACAGTTTACGACCATGCCACTTTCGATCTCCACTGTGCTGTGTGTAGCTCCCTGCATTTTGAGTTAGGGTTGTCGTGTCTTGCTCAAGGGCACACCCCAGGGACCACCCATCTGATCCCCGTGTCACCGACACTTGCTTGACATTACTTGAGTGCGCTTGTCTCTCACACTCACTTAGCCACTGGAGCCCCCCCCCCCCTGGAGTTACTCGGCCACCGTGAGGGGGCACTGTCGCCCATGATGCTATTCCTCCATAATGGTAACAAAAGTTGTTCCCACACCCTCCCATACTCTCCCATAATGGTAACAAAAGTTGTTCCCACACTCTCTCATAATGGTAACAAAAATTGTTCCCTCACTCTCCCATAATGTTAACAAAAGTTGTCCCCTCATCCTCCCGTAATGGTAACAAAAGTTCATCCCTCACCCTCCCATAATGTTAATATCTAGGTGAAATTGTCTTCTATGCTGTTCACTGACCCCAAAGTTTGGAGGAAATACATTTAGATCTAAATTATATGTGAGGCAGCGTGGTGAAAAAAAAGAAAACGGCATTTTTCTGGACATATGGGTATTTTTTAATTATTTTATTTGTTTCCAATTTTCTTTTTTCAACCCAGGACCTTTTATGTCCATTCAAAAACGCATATCTGTGTGGATGTTGCCGTACAACTTTCATCTAGGACACAATAAATGTAAATTTTCAGTTTCCAAGCATACTTAAGGTTAGGTAGTCATCAAACTTTGGAGGCAATTTTCCTTATGCAGTTGCGAGAGCCGTAAAACCTCTACTAAAGCTAAAATTAAGACACAAACGATTCCCAAGCTCCTTTCTCTTTGTCACTTACTCGAGGCTGTGAAATGTGGAACCCCACCCATTAACTTTCACAATTGGGGGGAATCAAAAACATGAAATTTTAATTTCCTCGTACGTGAAATAATGGAAAGAAGGTGTACTTGAAACAGCAACACCCCCCCCCCCAACCCCACCTCCTCCTCCGAAGTGTAGGGCTTTCACTTTCACAAATTATTTAATTATTTCATCAACCCTACCATGGCATGAAAGGGGGAAATATAGCTTACTAGTTAGTCATTTGGAAAGCGATGGTGAAAGCATTTGAAGAGCCCAGGGAGGGAAACGAGCATAGTCTCAAATTAGAAATTGTGAGGGTGACAATTTTAAAAGTTTGTTGACTCAAAACTCCGTATTTGTTTGACTGGTGTTTTATTGTTAAGTGTTCTTGAATGGGAAATCTTACAACAATAACCAATCAGCAGTTGAACAGAAATACAGTTATGAGTCAACAAGCGTTCAAAATTGGTATCCTCACGATTTTCAGTTTCTGATTACATTCCTTTTTCTCCTGTAATTTTCATTACTCATTTTCTAAGGACCCTCGAACTATGAAAGTCACCATATTTTGACGGCTATTGATTTTCTCGCACATTTTTACCCCTGGAACCATCTCCTTGAATCACAAATATCACGATTTCTAAGATAAATTATTATTTCTTTCATCACGAAGCAAACAAGACAAAAAAACACAAACAAAACCAGCACTGACTTGAGATATTTCACATGACCTAAAATTGACGAGCGCACGATTCTAGATTCTAGCTTGTCGTGGCACAATTACTTTCGCTCGTAATCACATGACGTGTACTTTGGAAGACTGACAGGTAGGGGCAGACAGACGCCACTATAATAGATAGACACATGCGTTTGCTTGAGGTACGTCACTTGCTGATTACCTACAAAGTGTCCTTAGCCACATCCAACTCAGACGATTTTCCAGTCGCCTGGCAAATCATTTCAGACGCGCCTCTAGAAATTATAGTGTTCGCCGCTCGTTCACTCAGTTAACTCTTTAAGGGAGGGGGGGGTTATTACAAGACCAAAGTGTACCAAATTTCACACATATAACAAGCATAGTAAGGAGTCTTAAAATCCGCAATCACATGTGAGAATAAAGTTTCGTTTACATGGATACGGCGGCCATATTGGATGTTGTTGACATGTCTTACGTAATGAATACCGCACCCATTACTCTTGGAAATTGATTATTTTTTTGCATGCGTGTTCATAAACATTAAATATAAAAAATGTGTCTGTTGTTTGTTTTGTTCCTAAACGAATTAGAACAATAAAATTGTAAGGAATTTCTTCCTGAGGTAGTATTCAAGTACACAAAAAATCCGTGAAAATCCACACTCCAGACATTCCCAACAAACCCACACTCCAGACATTCCCAACAAACCCACACTCCAGACATTCCCAACAAACCCACACTCCAGACATTCCCAACAAAAATCTATTGCATACATCAAAAATTTTTAAAACGCATTTCTAGTATTACCTCTTCTCTTTATTCTGAGGAAATTTATGGAAGATTGGATTAAAAATGGTGGAGTTATTCAAAAAAGTATAGAGAAAAGTATCGTTTTGAGAAAACGGCCGACAAAGAAAAATAAAATATAGACTTTATGAGGAAATAGTGGTGACAAATATGCCCGGTAAGGGAAACAATACAGTGTTTGGGGGTTCTTATGCGATGAAATAGTTGTAGAAGAGGCTGAGGAAGCTAAAAATGCTTACAACTCAAATTCCATAATTTTGAGACGAATCTTGCCTTTGGCCTTTGGGGGTGT
>NW_004797921.1:14896-18384 GCF_000002075.1 Aplysia californica | reverse complement strand
CCAACCCCTCCCCCCCCCAACCCCGCCAACCCCAAGATCCGGACTAGGGGTGGGTGAGTCAGTGTTTTCTTTTTAAGATGCAAATTGATCTCGACTCGACTACTCCAGGAAACGTTGCAAATCTCCCACTTACAAAGCAGAAGAAGCTACAGGGGCCTACTGAAGAAAGAGCTGTGCAGGACAGCCCAGTGGGATAATATTACTGTTATTGTTATTATTGTTGTTATTATTAGGATCATGTCAGATACCGGACATGAAGGGTGAGGAGATGGAGAAAACGACGAGTCAAAAAGATGTGTCGTTGACGAGAGATAGGTTCACTTTGCAGCCTCAGATCATGGAGTTGGACGGAGGATGTGCTACAAAAGTATTTATTAATGTGTGAGAATGTTTTATACGTGTTAGAGTTCGGTGAAATGTGGGACGTGCTGACAAAATGAGTTACTTCTCGCACTTCACAAATGGAGATATCGGCAGAAAATTAAAAACGGAGTAAATTTGTACACTCTCCACTGATGTTATTTTCGTCAAGTTTACCATGTCTTTTATTATTTCCTACTAATGAATTGTAAAGTCTCGGTTGCTAAGCTCCAATTGTTGATTTTGTGTCCCCTCCCCCTCACCCCCCCCCCAACCCACCACCGCCAACCCCTCAACTGCAGTTTCCTAAAACCATGGTATTGTTTCCATGAGCTCGAGAAACAGAAGTACTGTGTAGAAATTAAAATTGTATGTTCTGTTGAAGAAAAAAAGCAAAAAGAGATAGATATACATTATTTAGCTACAATTTTTTAAAAAGAATTTACAAGATTTTGTTGTTTTTGTTTAATCTCCTGCAAAACTTCACTTTCTGTGTTTCGAACATTTGTGTAGCTCGTTGTTGGTTTATTTCTTGTCCCGTGAGGAAAAGTTCTTGAGCAGTAAATTCCATGTGACACAAATGTCCATGTGACACAAATGTCCGTGTGACACAAATGTCTGTGTGACACGAACTGTGATTTCGCCAGTGGATGTACTTTCGTGTTCTTGTGAATCAAACCACAAGCTGCATTACGTGTGTTCTTGTTGGCAAGTTTTCCTAAGTTGTTTTTTGTGTGTGTTGTTTTTTTCTTTTTTTCTGCTAACGGAAGTAAATTGTGAGGCAGCGTGGTGAAATCAGGCGGTTGTCAAAATTATAAAATCAAAGAAAACAGTAACTTTCTGGTCGTTACGCATTTTTTGTCGAATTGTTTTGGGTTTTGATTTGTTTTGTTTTTGGCTCAACAGCTTATTCAGGATATTAGACAGCATTCCACTTCTCGTGAAGTAAATCCTTATATTTCACACGTTTGATTATGAGAATATAAGAAGATATCTCACGCGTGAAATATCAACTGCAATCAAAATTCATAAATTACTCCGCTCCCTATATTCGCCTCACACCCTTCAGCATGTCAGTATTCTTTATGGTGGTAGATCACGATTTGTCCTACTTGTAGAATTGCCAGGTGTAATTCCTCTTCCTAACTCATGATTACAACTAGACAGTTTGAATCATAGGAAAAATCGTGATCTCCCACCTTAACTCCTGTGATACGTTTTGTGTACGCCATAAATGGGCGTCTGCGGAAATCCCCGTAAACTCCATAATCTTCTTTTAACAATTGTCGTGGAAATAATAAGTATATTATTTCTTCTCAAAACGCATTGTATCCATCTAGATCTATACTCAAGTAACAAAATTGTGATCCGTTCATGCCTCTATTTTCAGATAATACGTTTTAAAAAAAAATTATATCTAGTATCTTCATTTTTGGTCAATTTTGTGGCGTCGGTGGCCTAGTGGTTAAGTTACCGGACTCGCAATCATGAGACAGCGGGTCCAGGGGTTCGAGCCTCAGCTCGGTCCGACGTTGTGTTCTTGGGCAAGGCCCTTTATACGAATTTCCCAGTTGGCTCTGTCCTTTTGGAGATGGACGTTAAACTCGGAGGTCCCGCCTCTTAAATAACCTAACAGTGTTGATAGGGGCGTTAAACCTATACCATTTCACCATTTTCGGGGCAGTTTTGTAATAAAATTAAATATACCTTGCATGTTTACAGAAACATTTCATCATAACAATATTGTATCGACAGGAAATAACAGAATGTTGACGGGGAGTAATAATGTGATAAGGAAGTCCTATTTTGACAGGAAATGATCTTCGGAAAATAACACCGGAACTATAGCTGCTTTTGTTTGGTTTGGTTTTGATTTTGTGTTTTTTCTTTTTCTTTCTTTTTTGACATCGTGATCTCATATAAATAGATCCGCAATCCTTTTAAGCAGGCGTCACGTTCACAGATGTACCTGATCACTGTTCAAAGCTGAGTTATTGTCTAACATAACCATCGGGGAATCGTAGAATTGGTTTTCATCTAATGTTTCATTTAGGCTGAATTTATTGTCTAACCAACATAGCCATGGTCAAATTAAGAGTTTTTGTTAGCACCAAATAACGATAACTTCAAGGTTGAATTTATATTTGTGAACGTGCTGACAAAATGAGTTACTTCTCGCACTTCGTATATGGAGATACTGGAAACAAATCAACAAAGGAGTAAATTTGTAGACTCTCAACTGATGTCATTTTCTTCAAGTTTACCATGTCTTTTATTATTTCCAACTAATGAATTGTAAAAACTCAGCCTATCAATTCAACATATATCTATTTCTACAGGGCTAAAGTAACTTGTTAAGATATTGTCCTTTCAGATTCAGAAAAAGGAAAGTTCTAGGTTTCTTTCTTTAAAATATATATAAGCTTACATTTTGGACATAATATTTCAGCATATTTTCAAGTGTCTTTCACCACTTTTTCTGAATCAGCAAAGACAATATTCTCAGAGGAGATGAAAACGATTGCATTCTACCCAAATATAGGAAAAATGTATAGGCTTCTTTGTTGACGTCCACCCCTTGGCGCTCATATGACCATAAGCAGTTGCAAGCGCCGTAAAACCTTACTAAAACTAAACTAAACTCGGGTCTCCTGCGTGCGACAACAAAGAGTCTAACCACTACACTACAGACGCCGGAGCGCTCTGTCTGGTATGGCTTCTTCCTTCTTTCCATCAAACATCTATTGTCCTTATCTCTCCTCCTTCTTTCCTATCAAACACCTACGTGGTTTTCTCCTTAATTCCTATCAAACATCTGTCGTTCTTTTCTCTCCTCCTTAGTTCCTATCAAACATCTATCGTCCTTATCTCTCAACCTTCTTTCCTATCAAGCTTTTATCATCCTTCTCCCTCCTCCCTCTTTTCTACCAAACACCAATCGACCTTTTCTCGCCTCCTTCTTTCCTATCATACGTCTACTGTCCTTACCTCCCCTCCTTCATTCCTTTCGAACACCAATCGTCCTTTTTCTTTCCTTCTTCTTTTCAACCAACCACCAATCGTCCTTTTCTTTCCTTCTTCTTTTCAACCAACCACCAATCGTCCTTTTTCTTTCCTTCTTCTTTTCA
>NW_004797921.1:12563-14796 GCF_000002075.1 Aplysia californica | reverse complement strand
CCCCCCCTTTATGTAATTTTTATCGATTACTTTTACGGCTCATTAACTTTTTTGTGTCTATTTAAAGACACTTATGCATGGATTTTTGCTGAATGTTCTGATCTAAGGCACACACAAAATTGTAAATTATTTTGAGTTTACAAAGACTCAGAAACTTTAGAAGACACGAAGCTTTGGCGGCCGGCCATTTTGTCGCCAATTTTTTGTTTATCTGACCCCAGACAGCCCCCGTCTCCGTCCATTGCTATTAAATATATCTTCTACAGTTCAAAATAGATGAGTATTTTTGTCACCAATAACAAATAACTCTTTATCTTGGAACATCACGGTGACCGAAAAGATAATTCCAGTAGGGAACGGGATAGAGGGTGCCCACGTCCCTCGTGACTCATTGGAGCAGAGGAAGATAGGACTAACGCTAACATTACTTAAACGCAATCCCACATCATCACTCGTCACCACCATTATTTCTAAGATCGTCATTGGTGCCAGATCAATGACTTACATCTATAATCCTTGAATCTCTATCTGTAACAGTTACTTGTCATACTTAGTATGCACGTAATACACTATTGGACACGATCATACGCACTGTGCCCTACTAATCAGATGGCGTCAATCTATACATATTATATTTGTGAACGTTCGTCACTTTGGCCGCCTAAAACTTCCCAACCACTTAACTTTCGAATCTGAAAAAAAATTAACGGTGGTTCAGAATTATTTAAAGGGTGCACAGTTGTATTAAGGAGTCTGATGTCTCTGTACTTCAATTTTCAGTTTTTCATTAATTTCGTTTAGGTCTAACCTTGGAAAGTCCGTCTTCTAAGATTGGTTTCAAACTGCCAGATCCATGTGCCATGAGCACCAACCTACAGATAACACAGTGTGAAAACAACGAGCAGGAAAGAACAAGCAATGAAAGCAACGAACGGCTGATAGGCGACTAGCCTGACCCCAGCCGTACTTCAAACTAAACTAACTAAACTAAGACACCATTGTAAACAAGTGAGACTTCTCTTCACAATACATGCAGTGCGCACTAAACCCACGGTGACTTGATCAATTCTTTTGATTCCGTTCATCCTGGATCGGAAAAGCAAAGTAAAAAATCTGTTCATCGAACGGGGTACCCAGCCAGTCTCATATAAATTGGCAAGGGATTCAAAAAATACAACTCTTTACTTCAGTTCCGGAAAATACAAAGAGAGCACGTAGGCCAACACGAACGTGAGTAAGTTTGAGATATTTTGAGCCGCTAGGGCTATAAAATGTTGGGGTTTTGTTTTGTTTCCAGTTTCTTTTTTTTTTATATTCTGAAACTGAAATTTGAGACGTGGTTCATTTCCCCCCGATAACTGAAGTAACAATGACAGGGAACTCCCACTCACATGAGACCAGTCGGTGACCTCTCTGCCAGGTTCTGTATCCACGACGACTATTTGGGTCACGACGCGGTGGAATCAGGCTCTCGTCAATTTCTGGGCATGTAGAGTTGTTGGTATCATCGTAAAACCTGTTCAGTTGTATTTGTTTGGGTGAAAAAATATCCTTTTATCATGAATACAAGTCGAGATATTTGCGAATGAAGGAGATGGGGGTCACCTGTTCTCAGAAGTAAAATTAGTGAGAAAATGGCCGCCAAAGATTAGTTATTTCCTTAGCTTAAGAGTCTGTAGTAACTGAAATTTTACATTTTTAGTGCCTTTAATCTACGTTTTTAAGAAAAATCCCCACAGAAATGCGTTTTTTAAAGTGCATGAAAGGTGTTGAGACAAAAAACAAAAATTTGATCAAAATTCACAAACCAAAAGAAAAAAGCAAGTTTCTTCACTTTGATTATTTTGACGAGAACCTGATTCCACCACGCTGCCTCACATTTATGTCACGACGTGGTGGAATCAGGCACTCGTGAGTTCTTGTGAATGTGGTGGAGGAGTTATAGATATCTTCTCAAAGCATGTTCATTTATTGCTTTGCAACGTGCCTACATAAAAAAAAATTCGATGGCAACAAGGCTAGAGGGCGACCGAGAAAGACCTTGATAGATGGAGTCAGGGAAACATTAACCATCCACGGCATCCCCCTGACCCAAGCTCTCTGGCTGGCGACAGACAGACGTTTCTTTCTTCCCGCGACACCCAAAAGGGTATAAGCGGCGGATTAAAGTAAAGTAAAGTAAAGCTTATGGTGAAAAAAAAATACTCATCTATCTTGAAGTTGAAGAGAAGTT
>NW_004797921.1:11014-12463 GCF_000002075.1 Aplysia californica | reverse complement strand
GGGGGGCTGGTTTCAGGGGTAAAATTAGGGAGAATAAGGCCGAAGAAGATATGTGAGGCAGAGTGGTGAAATCAGGCTCTCGTCAAAATCATCAAAGTGAAGAAACCTGCATTTTTCCGCAGGTTTGAGAATTTTTATCAAATTTTTGTTTTTTGACTCAACACCTTTCATGCCCATAGAAGAACTCATTTCTGTGTGGATTTTTCTGGACAATCGTTGTTTAAAGGCACAAAAATGTAAATTTTCAGTTACCACGGGCTCTTAGGCTAAGGAAATAAATAATCTTTGGCGTCTATTTTCTCACTAATTTTACCTCTGAAAATAGGTGACCCCCACCTCTTTCAATTGCAAATATATCGACTTGTATTCAAGATAAATTGATACCTTTTCCATCCAAATAAAGACAAGAGAACAAGCTTTAAGATGATACCAATAACTCTACATGCCCAAAAATTGACGAGAGCCTGATTCCACCACGCTGCCTCACATATGGTAACTTCTAAAGTAGCTTGAGAGGCCTTGAAAACTGAAACTGTACTTGTTCTGAGTCATTATTCAACGCTTTTCAGTAAAATTGATAAGGGAATGTAATTTTATATTGACATCATAGGTGTTGAGCAAAAAAACACAAATTTGACAAAATTGTCAAACTGAAGGGGAACTGCCTGTTACTTTTATTTCATTACCTTGACGAGTACCTGATGTCACCATGATGCATTGCATTGACTCAGAGCTGTATAGTAGGCCTAGAGAGAGGGAGAGAGAGAGAGAGAGAGAGAGAGACAGAGAGATAGATAGAGAGATAGATAGATAGATAGATAGATAGATAGATAGATAGATAGATAGATAGATAGATAGACAGGTAGATGGATAGAGAGATAGATAGATGGGTAGATAGACAGATAGATTGATAGATAGATAGAGATAGAGAGATAGCACCCCAGCTGACTTTAGAACACTCAGTAACATCCTCGGGTTTCTGAGAATTATACAATACAAGCATCCGGTTAATCGCTACAGCATTAACAAATGTGAAGGGTGCTGACTAAATGAGTTACTTCTCGGATTCGAACCCTATGGAAATCGCTACATCACGCTTATAGGGGACGTTTTTACAATTTATAAGTTTGAAATAATATAAAGCATGTTATACTGAAAGAATATGACATGAATAGAAAATCTACAAATTTGACTCTAATGTCGAATTTTGGCTAATATCTCCATTTGTGGATTATGAGAAGTAACTCATTTTGTCAGCACGTCTCGCAAATAGATAGACTAGATCTTTCGCGGTCTACAGCAGGGTACGCATTCCTATCTGGATGAAGTGAGGGGAATTTGTATAAATTTAACGCCTTTCCCATCGACGTAACGTTGGGCTCCTGACGGAGTTCGAACCCACCCATTTCCTATTGCGAGTCTTATTTTATTTATTTATTTATTTATATT
>NW_004797921.1:8061-10888 GCF_000002075.1 Aplysia californica | reverse complement strand
GGGGGGGTTATGGGTATACTATTTTATAACGAATAGGAAAGAAATCGAAAAATGATGCGTGGTGAAGCCTGATTCCTTTGCCGTTGATTACAACTTTGTTTTTATCTCATTCTTCCAGGTTCACTCTCTTCAGTTTCTCTGAGTGTCTTCTGGTGCTGTGAGGCGCACGCTCAACATTGTCCTTGCCGTCACCATCATCATCCTCATCATCGTCGTCGTCGTCGTCTAGGTGTTTCTATCTTCTCCTCCTCCTTCCCCCCGGGCCCTGGATTAGCAGGAACTCGGACCATCTGTCCCTGTAGGGCCGCGGGACCTTCTGTTGCAGGTTGGAACTCGGACCTTGTGTCGTTGGTTGGAACTCAGACCTTTTGTCGCTGGTTAGAACTCGGACCTTCTGTCGCTGCTAGGGCCGCTGGTCTGTGATGGCGGGAAAGTGACCTGGCCGGGGGACTGTGAGAATGAGAGAGCGTCATGCCCAAGGTTCTTCTTGTATTCCTGCCGCTCCTTTGTTCGCTTCTCGACAGCTGGCCCAACGCCCTGTGGATCAACACTGCTGCTGCTGCTGCTGCTACTGCTGCTACTGCTGCTGCTGAGCCCAGCTCTACCTCCACAGAAATCTCCGTCGCCGATTCCCCCCAGTACTTCATCTCTTCTTCCGATTTCGAGAAGTTTGACTCTGACGTGCATTATAATAACGCTCGTTCCCCGCGTGAACCAGGCGAAAAAACAAGACTGATCCATTCTCCTTCTTCTTCTTTTCCTTCCAACGTCATCGTCTCAAGAGCAGAAGACGACAATCCCCCGTTGGGTGCTGCCAGAGAATCCCAAACTTCCGACTCTCACCATTCACGTGACTTTCAGAACAGAGCGATGGAGGCCCAGCCTCACCACCCCCACCACCACCACCGGTCTCACTTGAACTCAGGACTGAAAGGAGTCGAAGAATCCGTGCGGAACCCTCTCGCCAAACTCGCTGCTGTGGTGACCAACGCTGCCATTGCGCTGTCACTTTCCAGCCATGGCGAGCAATCGTTCTTCCTAGAAAACGATCTGAGCACAGACAGTCCCCCAAAGACGCTGGTAGAGCGCGGGGAAACTTCACGTCTAGCGCAAGTTCCCTGGAGCAGCAGCGGTTCTAAACAACATAAACTAACCAAGAGAAAAACGAGATATATTTTACCCTCTGGACCCCACAAGTATCTCATTCGCGAGCTGGGCCGACCGAATAGACTTAGGTCTGCTCAAGATGGGATATGGGATGGCCAACGGACGAGAGAAGCGAACCCCAACTCCCGGCAGCTGGAGGTAGTGCTGAGAGACCGTTCACTAAGCAGTGTGCACCGCAAAGAACGCCATGTCAAACGAGAGAGTGGGATGATAGGAGTAAGTTCACAGCACTAAGTTTTGTTGGTGTGCAAACGATGCGATTTTGTGGGCATAGGAAGGTCTCAATTCGCTCCCTTAGAATTACAAAGTTCTGTTTGACATTTTTGGCCATTTTGAGTTACTAAGACCATGAGGTCAGAAACCAAATGCTCTATCTGCTCTATCAAAATCGTAAGATTATTTGCAGTCGTTATCAAGACAGTGTAAGGATTACAATAGATAAAGCTTGACAAGTTATGAAAATCAAAATTTTTAAAGTCAAATTTCTCAAAACTATTTTCTGGGCAGATAGAACTTGGTTTTTCTAGGGTTCCAATTTTAAATTATATGGGACGAAAACATCATTCGGCCTTGAAATCTCTTTGAATGCGAAACAAGTTCTAGGAAATCTTTTCTTCCTAGAACTTTAGTGTTCCACACCACATCGCGCCGTCCCGTTTCAGAAAGTTGCATCGTGAGTCCATCATTATATTTATGTGATAATAATGCTAATAATAATGCTAATGATAATGCTAATGATAATGCTAATAATAATGCTAATGATAGACTGTAAAGTGTATAATGCTTGCAGTTGGGCGGGAAGTTATGCTATACCAATTTTATTATTTGCATTATTATCATAAGCATTATTATTATATTATTATTATTAGGTTTATCTTGTTTCCATTCGTTTTATTTGTGGTCTGTCTTTCTGTTTGTTTGTTTGTTTGTTTATTTTGTTTGCTGCTTGTTTTTATTTTGTTTTATGATTTTTGTTGTTGTTGTTTTGTTTGTTTTTTGCTGTTGTCGGAGTGATGGCCTTTCAGTGGAATTACTCTCCTATACTTTCTGATTGCTATAAGCTCTGTACATAAGTGTGGGTGGTTGGAGGGTGCCATTGGTAGGTCCTACTTCTTTACTTTCTCTATCTCATTATCAATGTTTCCGATTGTGTGGGTGGTTGAAGGGTGCCATTGGTAGGTCCTACTTCTTTACTTTCTCTATCTCATTATCAATGTTTTCGGCTGTTTGGGTGGTTTGAGGGTACCATTGGTAGGTCCTACTTCTTTACTTTCTCTATCTCATTATCAATGTTTCCGACTGTGTGGGTGGTTTGAGGGTACCATTGGTAGGTCCCCACTCGTTACTTTCTCTGTATTATTATTGTTGCTTCAGACTGTGTGGGTGGTTGGAGGGCGCCACCAGAAAATCTCTGCTTCGTTTCTTTTTTCCTGGAATTTGCGATATTCTCGATTTCCAAAAAATTCAAATTCGTGTTTACATTTGTGTATATTGGTTCTAAATTCTAATGTGCTGCATCATTGCCATTGGACTTCTGCTCATCAGACGTATTTTCTGTGTGGCCTAGTGGTTAGGCTACCGGACTCGTAATCGTGAGGTTACGGGTTCGGGGGCTCGAGCCTCAGCTACAACAACACCCCCACAACCTACATCCCCACCA
>NW_004797921.1:5057-6550 GCF_000002075.1 Aplysia californica | reverse complement strand
TTCTTCTGGAAACACGAAAGAGAGCTTCAAAACAGACTGCAGCGTCATCTGAAGCAAAGAGCGAACTTCCTGCGGACACTTTTTTGGCTGAGTGGCCCATCTTGTTATGTACTATCTTTGCGCTCCGTAAGCTCAGTTGTCATCGTGACGTACCACTAATGGCAATGGTTCCAATCCCAGACTGGGTATTTTGTAACTCGGGCCGTTTTCAAGTGTCTCAGCCCACGTAGCTCGATCTGACTTAACCATCAATGATTTATTTATAGAGGCACCAGCCATCCATGTCCAGGTGCTGTTTTAGCCTCTTTTTCCTGTATTTGGATTAATAATATCTTTTTGCCAATTTATTGGTTCCGCTTCTATGTACCCCATATCTATGGTTCTCAATCTTATCGGAAAAGAACGTTAATTCAGGCGTCCTGTCTGTTAAATAACCTATTTTATGTCCATTTTAAAACACACTCGAGCGTGGGTTGTACTGGAAAACGTTGATGTGGTACACTACAGTTTTGGCGGTCACCATTAACTACCCTAGAAGTACAACACTCTGTGTGCTCAGTACCAAGTTTTGAGAAACTTGACGTCAGAAATGATGAGTTTCACAACATGCCATTTTCTTTTTAAAGCAATTCTATGAATGTTATCTTGATAACCACCCCGAATAATCCTACGATTTTGATAGAGCTGATAGAACATTTGGTTACAGACTTCATGGTCTTAGTAACTCCAAACGACCCAAAAATGTCAGACAGAGATTTGTCGTTCTGAGATACCGTTTGGCAGTCGTTATCTAGTACACGTAGGTTGGCGGGTGGCATGAATATGTGAAGGGTGCTGACGAAATTGAGTTACTTCTCGGATTCGAACCCTATGGAAATCGCTACCTCAGGATTATAGGTGAAGTTTTTACAATTTATAAGCATGAAATTATGTAAGGCATGTTATACTGAAAGAATATGACATCAATAGAAAATCTGCAAATTTGGCCCTAGTGTCGAATTTTGGCTAATATCTCCATTTGTGGAAGGTGAGAAGTATCTCATTTTGTCAGCACGTCTCGCCTATTGTCTTAGCCTCTTAAAGGTAGCAAAAGTGTTCACTGGCTCTCAATAACACAAGCTTGATAGGTACTTATTTTTAACAAAAATGTTGTCAAGCACAAAACAATCCACATTACTGTAAACTTATAACAATGGCGTAGGTTTAACGCCCCTATCAATACTATTACGTTATTTAAGAGAGGAGGGGCCTCCAAGTTTAACGTCCATCTCCCAAAAGACCGAGCCAAATGGAGAAATTCGTGTAAAGTACCTTTCCCAATTACAGAACCTCAAACCGAGCCGAGGCTCCAACCCCCGAAACCGCCGTCTCACGATTTTGTGTCCAGTAGTCTACCCACTAGACCACCGAAGCCACACTGTAGACTTCACAGAAAAATCATTCGAGTCCGCCGTAAAACCAACTAGACCAAATTCCGTTAACCCGTTAACCCC
>NW_004797921.1:2433-4003 GCF_000002075.1 Aplysia californica | reverse complement strand
ATTATTATTAATATAAGTATGGACGAATTAATCAACAGTCCCTATGTCAGAAGAGGGGGGTGGGTGGGGGTGGGCGGAAGTTGGTCTTTTTCCCGATGAATGAGAGATAAATGGGGGACAGTCACATTCACTCCATGTCTTGTCTGGTCATTGATGTACATGTCTAGTACAAGTCAACGGTTCTTCCGCTGCGCGCTACTCAATAGTTACAACGTTCTATCTGATCAGTACCTAGTTTAACCCTATCCGTACGCCCTGGGGTCATTTTGTACCCCAAGGCTTGTATTCTTCACTCTTAAGAATACTTCTAGTGCGAAGATCTCTTTGAAACTTTCAGTATTTCTCAAAAAATGATTTTGACAGACTGCTATGTAAAGTATACGGATCGCATTAAAGAGTAAATTTCCTCTTTGGAAAGTGGTGGCACAGAGTTCCCCCCGTCGTATGGATACAATAGTGAAACACGGCGTACGGATAGGGTTTGAGAAAGTTGACGTAAAAAATGTTGAGCTTTACACAATGTTAAACTTTTTCAAACGAATAATCTTACGATTTTGATAGAGCAGGTAGAATATCTTTTAGTTCCTGGCCTCGTGGTCTCAGTAACTCAAAACGGTCAAAAATGTCAGATACTTACTGTCTCCCTATACCGTCAGGTACATAAGGCTGAGAGTAGTCGGCGCCACACTTGTCTGTCCCTGGCCACGTCCTCCAATTTCGGCACATCCAGTCCCTGGGTGATCCTTATTGTTCCTCTATAGTTTCCAGTTGGTCTTCCCCGCTTTGTCTTTCCAGTTGGTTTCCAATGTCAGATAGAGCTTTATAATTCTAAGATACCGTGATGGTTTGTTTCCAGCTCATCTTTGGTCATCACCTGCGTATTTTCCTATCGATTTTCCAATTACCTAGGCCGTAGAGAGAGGTAACTGAGAGGTCGAGGTTAGGGTGAAGGATTTGTACTTCAAGATATACAGATAAAAGTTGGTCGTTGTCATTATAAGGAATTCTGAAAAACAAAAAACAAAAAACAAAACAAAGTTTTAGTTTTCTTAAAAGTCTTACGGCACTCGCAGCACAGTAAGGTCATCGTATAGGTGCCGAAGATAAGAGGCATTACAAGAGAGTGACAGATATAAAAAATAAAGAGGGTATATCAGGACGATGGGTGTTTGATAAGAAAGAAGGAACAAACCACACCAGAGCACCCGCCAACTGTCCACTAAGACAATTTTACAGAAAAAGGTCGTAACTAAAGATGTCGTTAAAGGCTGTTATTTGAGAACAGGACCAGGCTTCGATAGAGACATAAACACAACAAAACAACAAAACAAAATGCTCTTAAAATTATGTATTTTCATTCTTTTAACTGTTTCATTTTTCCTACTATTGTATTGTGCTTCCTGTTCTTGTTCTTGTTCGTGTTGTTGTTGTTGTTGCTGCTGATGTTACTGTTGTTGTTGTTGTTGTTGTTGTTGTTCTTCTTCTTCTTCTTCTTCTTCTTCTTCTTCTTCTTCTTCTTCTTCTTCTTTTTCTTCTTCTTCTTCTTCTTCTTCTTCTTCTTCTTCTTCTT
>NW_004797921.1:0-1085 GCF_000002075.1 Aplysia californica | reverse complement strand
CCCCGCCCGCCGAGTTCGGCCAAGCAGGCGGGAAATGTGAGGCATGCTGACAAAATGAGTTACTTTTCACAATCCACAAATGGATGATCGACTCCAAATTTGTAGATTTTCAATTGATGTCATATTCTTGAAATATAACATGCCTTATATTATTTCATACTTATACAATTTAAAAACTCCACCTATAAGCGTGATGCAGTGATTTAGTCAGCACACCTCTCAATTGTTCTTTATTATCTCAAATGTTAGGTTTACCTCTTCTTTAAAAGACAAGGAGAGTTTTCTCTATAATCAAACAAATAATATACACCAATGAAACCAAACTTCTCCTATAGGTAGGCCAATGCCCACTTTTGGTGTAGGGCAAAATTTCAGGAAACCCACGAAATCTGGGTTAGCCCGCTAGTCCTTAAAAGCGACCAAATTGTGTTGAATGGACACGAACATCCGAGGTGAGTGTTGAAACAGGAGGCCATTTTTTTTGCCGTCATCAGTTATTGGTAGGCAATCATCTTACGACGTGCTTACTATTTGTGAAGGATGCTGACTAAATGAGTTACTTCTCGAATTGGAGACCTATTGAAATCGTTACATCACTCTTATAGGTGAAGTTTTGACAAGTTGTAAATACGAAACAATATAAGGCATGTTACACATAAGGATGTGACGTCTATAGAAAATCTACAAATTTGAACCTAGTGTCGATTTTTGGCCAATATCTCCTTTTGTGGATTGTGAGAAGTAACTCATTTTGTCAGCATGCCTCACATTTTTATTTTGTCTTACTCTTGGAGGATAAAAGTACCAATCTATATTAAACAGAAGTCGAGATATTTGCTATTGGAAGGAAGTGAGGGTCTCGTCTGGTGTCATCGGTCAAATTAGCGATGAAATTGCTGCCAAAATTGGTGACTTCCACAGTCTGAAAGTCCTTGAGAATTTACTTTTTTGCGGCTTTTATCAACAGTTTTTCCAGAGATGGCCACACAGAAATGTGTGTTTTTAAATGGATGTTTAAAGTGTGGAGCCAATTTTTTTTATTATTGGTTTTTTGTTGTTGTTGTTGTTGTTGTGGGTTTGTTTGT
>NW_004797920.1:455913-457830 GCF_000002075.1 Aplysia californica | reverse complement strand
GAGGCAAATGTAAGAAAAGTGTAAGAAGGGGAGGGGGCAAAAAGTCCCCTCAAAACGTGTAAGATTTTCTTTGAACAGCCCTTTGCCTGTCTCTTTGTCGTTCCTCCGGGATCGTCTTATCCACGAGTAGCCTAGTAGAGCAAGCAAGCAAGATAGCAAACAGAGATACTTGCAACAATGAGTGTTCCAGGTACACCTCTACAGTAACTGTAGACTGGTTGCATACCCAACTTCCTTGTCAAGAAAGCAACAACAACAAGAACAACAACAACAACAACAACAGCAACAGCAACAACAACAACAGCAGCAGCAGCAGCAACAAGAACAACAACAACAAACTCAAACAAAGAAACAAACATTCGAAATAAGAAAAAACAGTTTTTAGGAATAGACGGAAATCCAGTGGACTAATGGACCCAACTTGAAAGTCTGAATACAACAGACGATCTTACATTACTTTCACATCGTCACCAACAATCAATAGAGGAAAAAACGAGAGATATTTTACTATTTAACAGATGACAGGCCTTGCAGTACAGTACAGTACATAAACACGAGATCAAGATACTGAGGATCTTTCACCCCCACCATTAAGCGAAGCACTACAAGAAGACGCCGAGTCCTCCGCTTACTTTGCACCTTCATGCTTAAATGGGCTGAAAAGGCAAACAAATTATGTAGACAAAACAAGACAATGAACAAGTGCTTTCACATAACTAAGAATAGCATGGAATTCAGGAGCTATAGCAAAGATAGTACTTAACAAGATTGTTCAATCAGCCAAAAAAGTGTCCGCGGAAGTCAGCACTATGCTTCAAATGGCGCTGCAGTCTTTGTTCTGAAGCTCTCTTTCGTTTCTCCAGACGAAGAATTGGAATAGCACAGCTTGTTAGTTTCACTTTTATTGTTTTTCGCACAAGTAGGGTAGCTCTGTTCGCAAAGTCCGCGCTTTTTCGAAGAGTGCGCCACTGAATTTTGAGGACACTTTTTTAATTGGCTCAGACAGAGGAGTGAACTATCTTGGTATGTATGATCTTTGACTATAGTAACAAGAATCGAGACAAAGATTTTTAACACCAGTGTCACACGTGTACTACTCCACGGATCGGAAACTTGGACGTTTCAGAAACAAACCTGTAAAAAGCTATAGGTATTTGTCAACAGATAGGCCTATTAGATCCAAAAATGCATTGGCCTGACACTGGCAGCATTAAAACTGAACTACAATGGAAGCAAATAAACCAACAGGGAATAAATATAGATCTAGAAGTCAGGAAATACACAGGTAGAAAATGGAAGTGGTTTAGAAACGCTTTGAGAAAACAGAAAACAAAACGTTAGTCACAAAATCTTAAGATAAAATCCACAAGGAAAGACGAAGACCTAAAAGCTCTGGAGGAATGATTTAGATTTGGACCTAAAGGAGATGGGACTGAGATTTATGAGAAAACAGAAAACAAAACGTTAGTCACAAAATCTTAAGATAGAATCCACAAGAAAAGAGGAAGACCTAAAAGCTCTGGATGACTGATTTAGATTTAGATTTGGACCTAAATTTTATGGACTATTTTAATGATAATACTGTAGCTCGTGTAACGTAGCAATGTACAGATGGTTCCAGTAGGGAACGGGAGAGAGGGTGCCCACGTCCCTCGTGACTCACTGGAGCAGAGGAAGATAGGACTAACGCTAACAATACTGAAACGCAATCCCTCATCATCACTCATCACCACTATTAATTCTAAAATCATCACCTCTCTCAGATCAATGACTTACATCTATAATCCTGGAATCTCTATCCGCTATTACAGTTAATTGGTAAGTATGCATGTAATACACTATTGGACACAATCATATGCACTTTTTTTCTACTAACCAGATGGCGTCAATCTCATATAAATGGGCAAGGGGAAAAAA
>NW_004797920.1:452099-453609 GCF_000002075.1 Aplysia californica | reverse complement strand
TGCCTTGATCAGATGCCGTCATTTAGGACTTTATTAAATACTGGTAAGAATATGCGATTCTTCAAACAATCTTCACAGATTATCACAAACAACTTTCAATATATTACTATTATAATTTTCAAGTGAAAGAAATGAAAATTAGTGCAACCTACTTTTGTTCAGTAGCAGTGCATGTGCGCCAGGCAGAGGGTTTTGGCCTCAAAGATACAAATGTCATCATCCACCGTTGCAAAAATGTAGTACACATACTTCAAGTTAATTTGTTTCCTCACCATAGACTATACGCTACCTCAGAAACACAGTTCTGTTTCACATTTTTTTAAAGCTGTTTTGAGCGACATAAGGTCAGAAACCAAACGTTCTGTTTGCTCTATCAAAATCGTAAGATTATTCGAAGTTGTTATCAAGATATTCAGATAATTGCATTAGAAAAGCTTGATATTTTGTAAAACTGAAAGAGTACATCTAGATCTAGGCCTACTTTGTCGTTACTCTAAACGGTTAGAACGATATGAAACACTTCTGCGATGAGACTCGTGCATGATATTATGGAAGCATCTCACCAGTACGCTGTGTAGAGTTGAAATCACGTCCACGATCTCGTTTCTCTCGGCGTCTTTCCTACTGTCTGTGACTGTGGTTTTATGCACCCCGCATAATTTAGCTAAATTTTATCATTATTTGCATAATTTCTGATTATTTTCCTTTATTTTCCTTTGTTAAAATTAACAGAATCACATAATTTCACATTTTTGGGGCTCAGTTTGCTTAATTTCAGAATTTTTCTTGCATAAAACGACGGGGACAGTACAGTATGATGAGCATCTTTTTAATACTTTTCTGAGACTCTTCAAGAGCTGCTGGGAACACAATACCAGCGGAGTCTTCTGATTCTTCTCTGGCGCCGGGTGGCCTAGTGGTTAGGCTCTCTGATTCGCAACCGTAAGGTCGTGGGTTCGAATCCCGTCAGGGACCCGACGTTGTGTCCTTGGGAAAGGCATTATGCACGAATTTTCCTCACTTCACCCAGGTGGGAATCAGTACCCGGCTATAGACAGCGAAAGATCTTGTCAGTTTGTTAGTGTTTGAGCGCTTAATCAGCTGCTTGCACTGTATGCTTCCCGGGAAGCTGAGAATGTTTCGGAGTGTTCTATGGTCTGCTGGGGTAATAATATAATGTAAAGCGCATAGAGCCTGCTGTTGAGCGGGGATATGCGCTATACAGATGCTATTTATTATTTATTATTATTACTGGTGCTTGGGTATAGTTTGCTCCTATTTTCCTATCAAACATTTATTGCTGTCCTTATCTCTTTTCCTCCTTTTCATTGTATGTTACTCCAGTACCGCCTCTAAAATCGGCACTAATACTAATAGATACATGTACATACAAACACGCGCGCGTGCGCGCACGCGCGGACACACAGACACACTCACACACACACACACACACACACACACACACACACACAAACACACACACACACACACACACACTATCGATCTTGCT
>NW_004797920.1:446472-447890 GCF_000002075.1 Aplysia californica | reverse complement strand
TGTGTGTGTGTGTGTGTGTGTGCGTGCTGCTTATCTATGTGAACCTCCTACCCCTCCCCCTCCCGACTCTAACAGAGGAAAGCGAAACATTGGATTCATGCCAAAAACATAGGTGGGGTAGCGTGGTGTAGTCAGGCACTCGTCAAAATAATGAAAGTGAAGACACTAGCATTTTTCCGCTGGTTTGGAAAATTTTATTGAATTTTTGTTTTGTTTTTTGGCTTAAGATCTGCCATGTCCATTAAAGAATAAATTTCTGTGTGGATTTCACTGAAAAACGTTGATTAAAAGCATAAAAAGGTAAATTTTCAGTTCCCACGGACTCTCAAGCTAAGGAATTTAACTAAATTTTGGCGCCATTTTCTCGCTAATTTTACCTCTGAAACCAGGCAACCCCACCTCCTTCAATCAGCAACATCTTGATTTGTTAAAGATACTTGGATTTTTTCTTCATATAAAGCAAAACAAGTGAACAAGCTTTAATGATGATACCAATAACTCCACATGCCCCAAAAATGACAAGCGCTTGATTCCACCGCGTCGTGACACATAGAGTTCAATTGTTGTACCCGGAGAAAACATATGACGCACTCAATCATCAATTACACAGGCAGAACCTCCAGGGAAAACAATTTTAGTGTAAAACTGATATGTTTTACGCCTCCGTCGACACTCTTTAGATAATTTAGGAGGTAGGTAAGGCTGCTTCGACTCTGCCTGCCAACTATCAAGCCATCCCAAGCTGAGAAGGATGGATATATAACGTCCCAGCACACAGACTGAGATGTTCAACAAAAAAAGTGTTTTTTTAATCATCTCTATATCGGAACATGTCCCTGACACATAAATACCTCCTTCAGGGAGATGAGAAGCCGTTCTGTGTCGGGTCATAGACTTCAGAGAGACGCCAAGAAAATATTTTAGATGCAAAAAATTGCAACATCTGTTTTCCGTCGTTGATCCCAACAGAATCCTTGATTTTATAAAGGCCATCGGCCTTTATGGAAAATTGTAATAAGTGTCAAAATTTTTAATGTTATTTAAAAAGTGATCTGCTGCTGCTACTGCTGCTAGTGCTGCTGCTGCTGTTGCTCCTCCTCCTTCTCCTCCTTCTCCTCCTCCTCCTCCTCCTCCTACTACTACTACTACTACTACTACTACTACTACTACTACTACTACTCCTACTACTACTCCTACTACTACTCCTACTACTACTACTACGACTATTACTACTACTACTACACAGAGTCCAGAGAGTGACCCAAAACAATATTCCCACCCACACAGGTCACCTCAAGTCCTCCGTCATAAATGAGTTGTGTGGAAGGTGAAAGGGGGGATAACTAACTAGACGAATTATGTCACTCTAGGGACATCGTTATGCCAGAGAGAGAGAGAGAGAGAGAGAGAGAGAGAGA
>NW_004797920.1:438467-444374 GCF_000002075.1 Aplysia californica | reverse complement strand
ATCCTCTTCCTGTGTGGGAACCCGGCAACGCTCGACGGTAGTCCACAATTAGAATAGCTACAGACAAGACTCTATGAAAAAAAATTGACTACTAAATAAGCAAAAGAATTTTTCTGTAGCCACCCGAATCTCAAAACTGCAACCTGAGACTCAATCATCATCATCATCCAGTGCCAGATCTGTGGCAGAAATCAGCCATCATGGCTCTCCATTCATTCCTTTGTTCGGATGCTCTCAAAAAAGCTATCTTACCTTGATCTTTCCCTACTACCCATTAGTTTAGGTTCCCCAAGTAGATAGTTCTGGGCCTACCCCTGCCTCGTTTGCCTTCAATTTTGCCAGAGAGAGCTAAATGTACAAGACCCTTATGTCTATTCAGGTGTCCCAAAAACTGCATTCGTCGTTTCCTGATTGTTTTTAACATTGAGCGTCCCACGTGGGCTTCATCAAGCACTACCTCATTTGATTGTGACTCAATAGAAGCAACAAACAAAGAGGACAATAGAATTCAGACAAACATCATCCATGGGAAAAAGTTCAACAATCTACAGAGACAATATAATATAAAATACAATTTAGATCATTTAATCATAATAACTTTATATTATAAAATACAATTTAGATCATTTAATCATAATAACTATACATTCTACTTTTCCAGTTAGTGAAATTCTCTTGTTTTCAACGAAACACTGACAGTCTAAAAGAATTAAAGGGAGAAAGACAGAACAAGGACACTTTCTGAAGTAAAGCAGAGCTGGGGATATAACACAGAGCCCCATACTTTCAGTTTGACGTTTGATCTTAACCTGTCCAATACAGCTAGCTCAAAGACACCCAAATGTCTTACATTCATCTCAAAAGCATCGTGAGATATATAAGGAAAGCCTGTAGAACCCCTCCAAAATAAGCACTCCATGGATTACCCTATTGGCCCACCATTGTCTTATTTTACTTTGTTTGTTTTTTGTTGTTGTTTTTTTAAGCACAAAAAAAGCTATTATTCAAACAATATATTTTATTGGATCCTAAAAAATATATTATTATATTTTTAGGTAACATTTTGAACTACATAAAATATAAAGGATGAAATGTTGAGCTCAAAAGAGATTAACAATAAGAGGGGGAGGGGGGGAGTACTTCTGTTTGTGCATGTATAATTAACTTCGTATCTTTTATATCACTGTATAAACTCCTTGCTGTCGCCCCACCTGCGGGCGTACCCACCACTAATTAAGGTGAGACAGGTAATAAAACGGAAGGGGAGATAATACCTCCCCTGTTTGAGATTACATGAGAACAGAGAACAAGGCGATATTGATCGATGTACCGTATACACATTATAAAGCAGATATCACTTTTCAACAGTTGGCTGATTGTCTTCAATAATTTTTTAATACTGTTTTTTTTTTGTAACATAAGGATAATGGTCTAAAAGAACATCACTTTTCAGCCTTTCGATCGCATGCTTTATTCTGAGTTTTGTCTGGATGTCATTTTTTGTTGACACTAGAAACGGATACTTGGGAGCCTTGAAATTACTCTAAATACTCCCTTCTTAACATGGATGACGACAGAATATTTTTAAAAATGTGTACACAACTAAACCTTCTCTTTGAAGGCAACCCTTGAAGCATGAAAGACATTTGCGTTGGCGTTAATGATTGAAGGTGTATAGATATTATGAATTACTTACTGAACCGAGCTGACTGGAGGTGCCGCCCACTTTGGTGTGAACACTTCCCCATGTATGCCAGTTATTCGTGTGTTTTCGTTTCAGAAAAGTTGCCAATATCTACTGGCAAAAAAATCTGTTTTGAAGTAAGGATCCTTTGTTGACTAGATTTAGTACAAAAAAAGGAATGAACATATTTCATACTGCCAAAACATGATATTTATCTCCTATTACAGAACTGGCCTCGAGGAAAAACCATAAGCCTACCAATTGCAGTTGACCCCCCAAAAAAAATTAGGCCTAACGACAATCGGCAATAGTATAAGTCACATGACTAGTCACATGACTCGCTACAGCTGGGGTACTTTTCTTCTAGTCTGCAGCAGTCACGACTCACGACTCACTTGTCACTAGTCAGCTGAGCCAAATCAAGTTAAACATACTACGATTTCCAGTGTAATGCACACTCTTGGAGGCTGTGAAGGCCGTTATTATCTGAGGTGAAGCGATAGACAAACAGAATATTAGTGCAAGTGGGCAGCTGGATGGCAATTAAAAACAGTTTCTTCTTTTAAAAGTTTATATTTTCGTCAACCGAAGCAGTTTTACTCAATCAAGGTTGTGATAGTGATTGTGTGAGGAACACATCCAACAACACCATACCAACGCCAACATTTTTTTCTTCTGTTTCACCCAAGCCCTAAACAGACCAAGACTTGCTTAAATTACCTGAATAATAGTCAGTATGAGCTGTGAATTCAGTCTGGATAGACCTTCAGATGTGATTATCATCGTGATGGGCTCGTGTCTGTTTCACTTGGTGGGATAGATTAGAACTGGATCATGTGGAAGAATTGTTTGTTGATCATTGTTTACACACAAATGAAGAGACAATCTTTAAATTTTATTTTGTTAACTATTAGAGAATCAGGAAAACATAACTGCTCCTAGATCTAGATCTAGTGTCTAGATCTAGTCCCAAGAAAAACAAAGTTTGGACTTTTCTCTTGCACCTCTGCCATGCTGTAATTTGAGTTTTAAGAAGGAGCGAGTAGTTGAGAGATTTATGTTGTGTGCAAGGCAAAGTTATAGATCTAATCTAGATCTAGATCTAGATATATCTAGATCTACTTCTTTTGTTTGTGAACATTTTGATAAATGAATGCGGTAGAATAATAATATTGTAAAGTTCAAATAATGTCATTGCCTTCATTCAATCAAAATCAAACTGAGCAACCCATCAGGGTGACGGGCTGAAAAGTGAAAAGTCTTTTTTTTTTCAGGGGGGGGGGGGGGGAGGCCTTGCTTCTGAATTTTTGCTGTATTCCACAGACAAGCAAACTACTCTCTTTTCTCTCAGGTGGACTCTGTAACAGTATCACGACTGCTAACACTGTTACTTGTAACAGGGATAAAACCACTTTTAAAAAAGAAACATAGGCTATGTTCACGGCACCCTGAATCATCCACCATTGGCACAGAGCCTCAACTGAAACGCTACGGTCGCTCAAACTCAAAATGAATGTGAATATGGAAAAAGTGCAGGAATACTCGTGTGAAAAATAATGCAGCGATAGTCCGAATGCAACGGAGTTTACGGAGGTCGAAGACGAGCACAACAAAACAGCCTCTGTCAAACAAAGCCAGGCTCGCTCAGCGAGTGGAACACGACTTCGATCCTCTTCCTGTGTGGGAACCCGGCAACGCTCGACAATTTGAAAATAAAAGTCGTTCGAAGAAACAAGGGAGAAATGGAAGAAGGCCAACCGGGAAGAGGGGTGTGAAGGAGCGAAAAAAGAAATTCAAAATGCAAAAGGCTTTTATGGAACGAAGTGGCTTTGCGTACGGCTCTTCCGGGCTAAATGGAAAAGGGTAGGGGGTGAAGTGAGCAAGATCATTCTTAAATTGCAAACTACATTCAGGGAGGCGTGAACGTAGCCACTGTGAAAAAGAAAATATCCTTGGCAAGCATGCAGAACCATTGCCACGATTCTATTGGTTTAGAGAAGAATTTAAAATGTTTAGCTTGTGAATTTTATTATAATATATATCAAGACTGCAATTTCCGATGTGTCCAATTAGTTGTGGGGAGGGGGGGGGTGATCTAAACTGATTAGACGTTTTTTTGTACCATACCATTTTAAAAATAAAAAGCCATTTTTTTATGAACGACGTTCATTAGATTTTTTATCATTGTTTCTTGAAATGATTTTTCATTCTTTATTCAGAGAAATCTGTATATTGTTTTCCAGAATTTCTAAATGATTTGATTCTCTCTTTTTCTGTAGTTTTTCACTTGGCTAATCACACAGAAGGCTGTCAAGATGATGGGCGTAAGTATTATAAATTGTTTCTGGCTGGAATTTTAATAAATGAACTTTTAAGCTTGAAAGACAAATCATCAGTGTGTAGTACGATCAACTCTGAAGCATGTGGATTGAACTCAAGACGGTTACTTAATCCGAGGTACATGTCCCAATTTTTTCAAGATAGTTTTCTTTTTAGTCGCTGACCTGCGACCTGGACTAGAATAAATATGGGCCAGCATCTTTGGTATTATTGTTAGGCACTACCATTAGCCTGGCCTACATGCAGGCATGAGTTCGATTCCGGTATGGCTAGTTTTTTTTCTAATATAGAGCATCAGTCTCTCTACCGGAAGGGTGTGTATCCCTATCAGCCTGGGTTGGCCCTAAAAAGCAGGAGGCAGGGTCAAAGCCTGCCTTCTAAATGATCTAACTGTTGTTGAAATTGCACTCTCAGAGGCCACATGAAATGCAATTCAGGTCACCGACTGGTGAATGAGATGAAGAGATAAACAGCGAGTTCACATTGTATAAACAGCCTCGTCCAAGTTCACATGATGACATACAGTGCTCACAGTCTGAAGCTAAAATTATAAGCTGCAGTGATGTTTTGGCAGTCGAGAAGCTCGGCCGAGAGACGAGAAAAGTACCTTGCATTGCAAATGATTGTTTAAAACCACATGTTTGTCAAGAGGTAGACCAAGACTTGCTATTTTAGTTTCAGTAGAGGTTTTACGGCGCTCCACAACTGCATATAAGGTCATATATGAGCGCCAGAAGATTAGTTAGAGGTGTTACAAGACAGTAGCAAACATAAAAAAGAAGTTCTAAGGGGAGATGAGGACGATAGATGTTCCATAGGAAAGAAGAAGCAGACCACACCAGAGTACCCGCCAACCACCTACCAAGACTTGCTTACTCAAAGAGCTTGATAGGTGACAACAAAGGACGTCTTTTAACCTGGAGCTTTTTTTAGAGCATCGGAGCTGAGAAATGAAGGGCAAACCACGATCGCCGATGTCTATCAGTTCTTGCACTTTAAGATGAAGAAACTATTAAAATTACAATCGACGCTGTCTGGTTAGTTGAACGCATGCATTTTGAGGGCAGTTAATATATAATTCTTTCTGCACAGCGCATTTATTATTTTTTGCTTTTTTAAAAATTGGAATCGAATGGCCTTATCTCATCATTTGAGAAAGGATTATATTTATATTATAAATATAGTCTTTTGGCCGTACTGTATGATCAACAGCATCCAAGATCACATGCTGCAGTGTTCATGGTTTATAGTTCATAAATGTTAATAGTTGATACCTGATCATCAGTAATTTATTTAGAGAGGCATGAGCCATCCATGTCTAGATGCTGTTTTAGCCTCCTTCGTCTATATTTTGTGTGTGTGTGTGTGTAGGTTTATAATTTTTATACCTTTTACAGTTCGAACCCAATGGTCTAGTGTGTGAGATTTCCGTAATTTTATAACATAGGCCTGTGCGCTTCCGCAGAATTTCTGCTGCTCAGTGAAAAGTAGATTACTTGGGTCAAGTGGTTTAACACCTTAATCGTAGTCTGTAGTCCACTTGACTTGGCTCTATATGAAGGTTAACACTCTTTTTTTTGCATTTCAAGTGTTGTATAAGTATGTAAGATAAGCTTATCTCACGAACTAGTGGATGCAAGGTGATATCATGATTGTGGTTGCTCCTTTTACATATGTGCCTTTTTCAGCTGTAGGACTTGGCTGCTTTTGCTTACTTGTATTGTCTTTTAAGGATATGTCTTGGGGATGTTTAAGGGGGAAATAATTTGGTTATTAGAGGAAAAATGGCTGTGTGTGTGTGTGTGTTGGGGAGGTTTGGGTAAAGGTGTGCAAATTTCGGCTCATAATTTTATTTGTTGTTTGCTTCTGTTATTTTTAGCTGA
>NW_004797920.1:418670-437849 GCF_000002075.1 Aplysia californica | reverse complement strand
TATATATATATATAATGGTGTGTGTGTATGTTTAAAAGATTTTTAATTAAGTTGCGAGCACCGTAAAACTTTAACAAGCATATACATATATCACGATTTTAAATTGTTGTCCGCAGTTTTTTAAATACCCAGTTGCTTTCACAGAACGCAGTGTTGTTGGTTGTGTGCTATCTTGTTCTGCAGGTACTTCAACAATCGCTCTATATTGTGAAGTTTGCAGCTTTTATTTTTTTTTAAGCACGTGATACATGATGCGTGCATATCTCAACTCACTTTTGGTTTGGACTGGCTGTCGTTCTCATTCGTCACCTTTTCGTTATGACGTGTCATGATCCACATTTTGCCATGTCCTGGGGGGTTTACTTTTTCTTTTTTTTTTTTGAGGCTGCTTTTCATTTATTAACTCTTATTGTTCTGTCTCTTCTCTGTCCGACTTTTGTTTCTATCTTGTTTTTATTTTGTATATTTAAAGGAAAGGAAGTAAAATTCCTGATTTTTATTTCTTCTGTTTGAGCAACCTGACCTCTCCCCATTGAAGAAAATCCAGCGGTTCAACAGATTCTGGTTTAAGTGGACCCCAATATATATATATATATATATATATATATTATATAAATGTGTGTGTATATTATTCATATTTGTGTATATGTGCGTGTATGTGTGTACACACATGATATAATATGACCTCTTACAAGAAAAATAAGTGACTTCGACTGGCCTTTGGAGAATTTCTTATGTGTCAAATCAGCAAACGGCAAAATTATATGTTTATAATATATGTATGGTATCAAAAAGCAACCAGAGAGAGTTTGTACACGTGATAAATACACAGTCTAAAATGAAATTATTTTTGCTAAATACAGGGTCAGAGATGTAGATGGTTGGCTGGAACTGTGGTGTGGTTTTGTTCCTTCTTTCCTATCAAACATGATCTACCATCCTTATCTCTCCTCTTTCTTTTCTTTGTATGTTTCTCTTTGGTAGTACCCTCAATCTTCAGCATGTAGATGACCTATTTGTATTGGAAATGTCGTAATACCCTTACGAAAAGGGGTCACAGATGAACAGTCCTTTGCGGGTGGTTAGTGGGTGCTTTAGTGTGGTTTGCACCTTCTTTCCTATGAAACACGATGCATCTTCCTTATCTTTCCTCTTTCTTTTCATTGTTCGTTACCCTTTAGCAACACCTCAATCTTCAGCAGGTATATGACCTATGTACGTTACTACAAGTGTCGTTAAACTCTTACGACGTTACTACAAGTGTCGTTAAACCCTAACGTAAACGGGTCAGACAGGAACAGTTCTTTGATTTTGTCACGCTGACAAAAGCCCATATATATATATGCCGTGACCCGGATGGAAGGATGACCTGTACGCTGTCACATAGATAGTGGGATCAAGAATGTGCGCACCAGGCAGGCTGTACTGTACAGGAGATCAGAGAGATAAGGGAGGTGGTAATGACACCGTATTCTAAAATTGTGGCTGGGGGGGATTAATTTTAAGTTGGCCGGAAGAAAGGTCTCTGACCGATATGATGGGATTTTCCTTTCTTTTCTTAACTTTTTCTGTTATGTAAAACATGGGTCTCAATATGGGTCGCTGTTTAGTGGATTTCCGCTACCGCCATTTCCTCCGCTAGACTCCGCTACCGCTACTCTTTTACTTGAAATTATCTTCCAAACCCTCAAAGTGGTATGAAATAACCTTGTTTTAATAAATTGATCTGGGTGGCTGGCGGGTGCTCTGATGTGGTTTGCTTGTTCTTTCCTATCAAACATCTATCGTCCTTATCTCCCCTCCTTTTTTTGTGTTTGTTACTCTCTTGTAACACATATTCTATTCTTCAGCACTTCTTTTTGTGTTGCAAATACCATAAAACTTTTACGAAACTAAAACAAAACCCTTTCTTTTTTTAACTTTTTCTGTTATATGTTAAACATGGGTCTCAATATTCCGCTATTTAGCGGATTTCTGCTACCGTCATTTCCTCAGCTAAACTCCGCTACCGCTACTCTTTTACTTGAAATTATCTTCCAAACCCTCAAACTGGTATGAAATAACCTTGCTTTTAATAAATTGATGGGTTTTATTTGAGCATTCTGGTCTAGGGAACAGTATAAAGATAATCAGTGTCTCGTGAAAATAGTTTCTGTCGCAATCACACGGAAAGCTCCTCCTTTTTAAAGATTTTGATTGGAGACCCATGATAAAAAACAAAAGGGTTAGCTGCAGAGTGGGGGTGTCAGCAGGTTCATGCATTTCCCTCACTTGTGGCGTTGGTGGCCTAGTGGTTAGGCTACCGGGCTCTTAATCGTGAAGTTCGGGGGTTCGAGCCACAGGCCCGACATTGTGTCCTTGGCTTGGGAAAGGCACTTTACACGAATTTTCCCCACTTTACCAAGGTGAAAATGGGTATCCAGCTATAGACAGTGAAAGATCTTGTCAGTTTGTTAGTGTTTGAGCGCTTAACCAGCTGCTTGCACTGTATGCTTCCCGGGAAGCTGAGAATGTTTCTGAGTGTTCTCTGGTCTGCTGGGGTAATAATATGGTGTAAAGCGCATAGAGCTTGCTTTCGAGTGGAGGCATGCCCTATACAAATGCTATTTATTATTATTATTATTACTTGTATGGTCCTACTCATGTACTGTGGTTCAGATCTGTCTTTCTTTTTAACCGGCACAAAAAGGGTTAATATCTGCGGCTTTCTAGCTAGTACTATTACTAATTTTTGGACACAGGTGTTAAAAGCATTTTGTTCTGACCTTGAGCTTTTCCATCTGACTTAATGTTTGTTTCCCCCCCCCCCCCCCCCCTCCTGCTCTTAATAAGGGTAAAACAGGAGAAGGGGTCAGGGAAATCTGATTATAATAGCTTGTTTAGCAGCCCTTCCAATCTGTTACCCCTTAGTGGAATGGAAGAAATTTCAGGCGGGAAACGGGGTCTCTCTATTTTAAGGAGGAGGGGGGGGCGAAGAAATGGGGTAGATTTTAAGTGATTATTTCTCTCTCTCTCTCTCTCTCTCTCTCTCTCTCTCTCTCTCTCTCTCTCTCTTTCTCTCTCTCTCTCTCTCTTAGCAAAACACTGCCTGATTCTCCTCCTTCAGCTCGCTCCTTCTTTTTCTTCAGTTTCTTGAAAGTGCTTTGACTTTCAGCAAAATTCTGCCTCATTTTTTTTTTCTTCTGTTCATTGTGTGGGCTTGAACTTTAATTGTGAGGGCATTTCCTTATCTCCGAGTCGAGGGATTAAGAAGAGCTGTCTAGACATTTCGTTATCTGTTTCACAATATTATATTCATTTCAGTAACCCACTTTTGGTGATTGTCGGTGCGATTGCGGTTGTTGAATGGTCCCTTCAGAGGTTTTTTCCCCTTTGCTTTCATCGCTGACCTTTGGTTTTGACCGTTCTTTTCTTTTTATAGTCTTGACCTCTATAATGTCAGTAGGTCAGTCGATCGGCAAATCTGACTGAATTCACCTACTTTTTGTCGAATGTTATTAGAACATTTCTTCAGCTCTTCGACCATACTAGGTAGCTTTTTATGATTTCTCTTGACCTCACATCCTCTGTACCTTTGTGATAAAAAAAAAGAAAAGAAATATGAGGCAAGATGGATGGAAAAACCTCAAGGTCTGATCAAAATACTCTTCTTTCCCTTCTTTCTCTCTAAGTAAGTTCAGCTGGCCAAATATGTTGTTTCATGTTTAGGTTTTTAGTTTTTAATTGAGTATCTCAATCGGTTTCATTCCATAACTTCACTTGAGTTGACCCTGGCAGGCACTGTCAAATCAACCCGGTGGGTGGTTGGTGGATGCTCTGGTGTGGTTTGCTCGTTCTTTCCTATAAAACATCAATCATCTTTATCTCCCCTCCTTCTTTTTTGTTTTTGTTACTCTCTTGTAACACCTCTAATTTTTGGCACTTATATGAGCTTATTGTGTTGCAAGTGCCGTAAAACACTTACTAAAACTAAAACCAACCCACCTCCTATATTATGGAAAGTGTGTCAATGAGAACGTAATATACTTACATTTTCTTTTTTCTTCCTCTTCATTGTGATTTATGTGCAGTCGAAATTGTCCAAGACAGCCACCCATTGTCAAGGAGGAAAATGGCTGTCATCTTAGACAGATAGATGTCTTTTGTCTTTGACAGTGTCATTATTACATTTAAAATTTTACTCAAACAATGCAAAACAAACACTTTTGTGTGTGGTATAGCCTGCTAAACACATTGCTTTAAAAGACTGTTACACTTAATCTTTTCGCTCTTTTCAAAATCTGGACCAGGGTGAGTTTCAATGTACAAAATAAAATCAGTTTGGGATGTGGCAGGTTATCATTTATGGTACAATATGTATATATCTAACATCTACAGCTTTTTCCCCGTACAATCTCCTATGTGGGTGGTTGGCAGGTGCCTGGTGTGGTTTGCTTCTTCTTTCCTATCAAACACCTATCATCCTGAAATCTCCTCCTTCTTTTTTTGTGTTTGTTACTCTCTTCTAACACCTCTACTCTCCTGTACTTATATGACCTTACTGTGTTGAAAGTGCCATAAAACACTTACTAAAACTAAAACTAAACAAACTAAACAATCTCCTATATTGTTCTTATTGTACGGTACACTGACTGCTCTATTGTGGTTTGCTGACAGAAAATTATGCCCGGAATGTTGAGGTGTTTCTTTTTCTCCTGTGTTAAAGGTTGCTGTTTTGTTTTGTTTTTGTTATTTGTTTGTTGGAAAGGGGGTTTGCTTTTTGGTACAAAATTCTTGCTTCACAAAATATATCATTACTGTCACATGAAAAATGAACTACTGCATTGTTTGTTTTTAAAATTTGTACTCACCCTGTCTATCAGGATCTAAAAAATCTGCTCATCGAGACTTTGTTTTTCTTATGGCGATAATGATGTGCTCCCTACATATGTAAAAAAGAGTTGAGATTCAAAACTAAAAAAATATGCCGAAAATAAAAGACTTTTCCTCACTCAATATCTTTCAGATGTGGTCTTGGCGGCACTTGTCACTTTGGTGATGACTATCCTCTTTGAGGGCCTGAAAATTATTAAGAATCTGATCGTGTTGTCACGCAAGAGAAACCCTCTGGCAGTTCAGGATGACGATAACCAGGCAGGAGGAGGCATCGAGGTCAGCCACTCTGACACGGACCTGCTTTCGTCTTTACAAATCCCAGCAAGCATCGCTATGATTCGGAGAAAGAAGTATGTAACGTCGTATGGCGGGAACCGAATCTTGCCATTTTTTGTCTTCCTGAGTCATCCTCTTCATCATCATTGCCTTTCTCACCCTGGATCAAGATATAGGCCATGATCAAACACTTTCCGTGGGTGGTTGGCGGGTGCTCTGGTGTGGTTTGCTCCTTTCTTTCCTATCAAACAACTATCGTCCTGATCTCTCCTCCTTTTTTGTGTGTGTACTCTCTTGTAACACCCCTAATCTTCGGCACTTATATGACCTTATTGTGTTGCAAGTGCCGTAAAACTCTTACTGAAACTAAAAACACTTTCCACTTTTCCCTATCCTGGGCTAGTCGCTTGATGTCACTCCATGTCTTCTCATTTCTGAATGCCTTCATCGAATGAAAATCTCGTTTCAGTTTTATTCATTTTATAAATTATGTCCTATTTGTTTAGTTTGTAGGTTCATGAATGATATCACACATGCGTGTGTGGCGTAGCATTGTGGTGTTTGACTATGTCTTGCAGGAGACCTGATTTCAATTCCCGGGTGGGGACAAATTTTAAAAGAGTATCTTCGTCTTTGTACTGGGATGTTGTATCCCTCTCAGCTCAGGCTGACCTTGACAAGCAGGGTGGGAAGCCTCCCTCCTAAATTATCTAGATTCTGTTGATGGAGTGTGAAAATACTAATATTCAAGTAAAAGAGAAATTTAAAAGATAATTACTTTAATTTTTAACCCATTCAATGCCATATTGATGTACCTGGCATGATCACAGAATTGCACAATTATCTTGACCTGCCTGGGAATGCAGAACGCATAATATCAAAAGGGTTAAACTGGATAACAATATCTACCGGGGGCTTGTCTGATTTACACCAGTCTCCATCATCTGATGGCGGATACACTTGTGCCGTTTTAATATTCCCGTACGTTCGTTTCAATTTCTGTTGTCATTATAGGCTTACCAGTCTGAAGAATTGATTTATATATTACATTACACAGCTCTGTGATTGTGGTTTGTGGTTTTCCTTGCTAAGATCAGGGAGTGTGAACAAAGAATCACATTTCTAACTAGAATAGGGTCTTTCGTCTGTCTTGTTTCTTTATGTTATCTTACCATGAGTAAGATGGTGGGTGATTAGAGGAGGTCACTGGTAGGCTCTATTTCTTTTTTTTTTTTTTTTTTTTCAGCACTAAATGGACACATTTTTGTTTCAGTGTGCTTCTCTTTTCTCAAACAAACCAATCAGAGTTAGTGGTTGGTGGGAGATTTAACTTTAAAGAGGTTTGCTCCCCATTTCCTATCAAACATCCATCATCTTTATCTCTTCCACATCTTTTCTTTGTATGTTACTCTCTAGTAACACCTTTAATTTTCAGCACTTATACTACCTATTCGTGTTGCAAATGCCGTAAACTCTTACTAAGTGGGTGCTTTGCGGGTGATCTGGTATGGTTTGCTCCTTCTTTCCTATCAAACCTCTATCATCCTTATCTCTCCTCCTTTTTTTTGTATGTTACTCTCTTGTAACACTTCTAATCTTCAGCACTTATACGACCTATTTGTGTTGCAAATGCCGTAAACTCTAACTAAGACTAGAACGAAACAACTAGGAGTAAGATGTATTGCTAGAAACTTCTCTTTCTGTTTCCCTCAGAATGCTACTGTTCTCCCTGGAGTCATGCATGCACATGTTCAACTTTCTCTATGGCTACATCCTCATGCTGTTGGTGATGACCTATAGCATATGGTTCCTTTTACCGGTTCTGTTTGGTAAGTTTGTGGGATGCTGTTTTTTTTAACGATAGAAATCTTTTTTAAAATAATTTCTTAAATGTGTGTGTGTGCATTCGGGGGGGGGGGGGAGACATTTATTCGTAGAGAAAGCCGGAAATAACACAGTTCTAAAAGGGTGGTGGGGGGAGCCCTTATAGCAATATGTTCCTTTTCACCGTTTCTTTTTGGTAAATTTTGGGGATGTTTTTTTTTTGACCGATAGAATTCTTTTTAAAAATAATTTTTTAGAGCTGGGGGTGGCCTTCGGGGGGGGGGGGGGAGACATTTATTCGTAGAGAAAGCCGGAAATAACACAGTTTGAAAAGGGTAATTAAGTTTCAATTTGGTGTTTTGTTGGGTTTTTTAAATCTTTTCTTGGGAGGGATTGGGGGGGGGGGGGGGGGTGTATGTTAAGATTTTAAAGTGTATTGTTATGGTGGTTCTTTTTAGTAACAGGAAAAGGACTGCAGTTGTACCCTTCTCATACAACTTTGTGAATGATGGTACCCTTATACTGGTGATGGCTAAATACAGAACTGTATAGAAGTTCAAAAATGGGACTTTTGACTTCCTCACTGAGGGAGGGGGTGGAGGCAATTAAAGTCGTCTTTTACCACATTTTCTATGAAGGTGTTTTTTTCAATCAAAGTGCCAACAATGCCCCTGTGCTATTTTGATAGCCCCATTGTGGCTTTATGGTAATATTACATACACACTTTTGGGGTTTCTTTATTTTTTTATTTTTTTTCGTCAGATTAATTTTGGCTGTTCTTCTGTGCCACAGGTTCGGGGCTGGGTTATTTGATCTTCCAGCCTATCGGTCACCGTTTAACCAGCAAGTACTCACCGAAAACGTCAAATAGCACCAACGGAGACAGCTGCTGTTACGTGGAGCCACAGCTAGACGGGCCCGGCGTGAACTCCCAGCGGACGGGGGCAGAACCCGAAGGTCTTTGTTTATGATACATCCCTCTCTCTCTCATACAGCAACAACTACATCATCACCACTACCACCATTGTGCTTGCTGATTTGTGCACCTGTTCCTCCTCGCATTTTGCCGTACTCTCTCACCATGGCTACGGGAGGTTTTTTAAATAAATTCCTTTATTTGATCTCATTATATTGTATCCAGTAGCCACTAGACTCACACTTGTTGTATAACACGCCAGTGATGTAAGCAAAACTCACTGAGATGGTCTGTTTGTTACTTTCATAACAGACCAGTGAGTGATATTAGAAAAACTTATATCTGAGAAGGTTTTTTTGTCACTTTCATAACCCGCCAGTGATATTAGAAAAACCTATATCTGAGAAAGTCTGTCGTTTTGCTACTTTCATAACAGACCAGTGATATTAGAAAAACTTATATCTGAGAAGGTCTGTTTGTTACTTTCATAACATGCAAGGAATATAAGAAAAACTCTCTGGAAAGTCTTTCATAACACGAAAGTCATGTACGAAAAACTTACCTGGGGCGGCCTGTTTGTTACTTTCATAACACACCTATGCCGTAAGAAACACCTCTATAGAAGGATCAGTTTTGTCACTTTTGTAACACTCCAGTGGCGTTAGACAATACAGCTCTATAGCAGTTTTATGTTGGTGACCTCAGGGTTTCTCTATGAACAAATTGAAATTGTGCCATGTTAATGAAAAGTTGTATTTTTGTAATTACAAGTTTGAATGGAGTTCTCTTTTCTTGCTGCTGTAACTTATTATTGCCTCAAAATGAAAGCCCCCTAAAACTTAAGCCCCAATAGTAAACTGTTTTGCTAGAAGGGTTGTTTGAAAATTTGTATTTAATTTCTCTTTCCACTAGTTAGGCTATTTTCAATAGAATTTGCTTGAAAATGAAGCTCATGACATAGTAACCATGCTGTTCTGAGAGGGATGATGATATACTGGCATTTCTTTACATTTGTTATTTTGCTTTGCAAACTTTGCAGAAGCCTACACTGCTTTGCTAATTTGGCATAGCTTTAGCAACTAGGTTGTGCAAACAGGCTGTTAAATTTCTGACAATGTCCTACCTTTAAAACAACTCGCAACATAATAATGTTTGCTATTTTAGAAATAATATACTTTGAGGCATTTTGGGCACACTGATTATGTGCAGAGGAGAATGTATTTCTTAAAGAGAAATAAAAGAAACTAGCTGGGCCCCCTTTCGATGAAAGGAATGGTCGGTGCTTTAATATCAATTAAAAGTCATTCGCCTACTATATTTACACTCTTCTGAAATGGGGCAATAAATCTTGAGAGATGCAAAAAATTAGGTCTAGATCTATACTCTCAAAACAAAATGCACCTCGCGAAATGTCACTTCCGGATTTTCTAAAATTACAAAGATAGAAGCGTTGGCCTCCAAAACCGATCGGCGAAATAAAGAAATTTAGCTTTTTGCAGCTAAACTGTCTCAAAACTGAAAAAAACCAAGGACGTCATGTTTTGGAGAATATTTTAAAGAATCTTTTGGCGAAAACCGCATGTCGATCGATGCAGCCATTAAAAAGCCTTTTGAATAGCAACATTCGGCCACCACAAATAGATAAGAGATAAGGGTTAGGATGGTTATTTATTTCTTAAAGAGAAATAGAAGAAATAAGGGTTAGGATGGTTATTTATTTCTTATAGAGAAATAGAAGAAATAAGGGTTAGGATGGTTATTTATTTCTTAAAGAGAAATAGAAGAAATAAGGGTTAGGATGGTTATTTATTTCTTAAAGAGAAATAGAAGAAATAAGGGTTAGGATGGTTATTTATTTCTTAAAGAGAAATAGAAGAAATAAGGGTTAGGATGGTTATTTATTTCTTAAAGAGAAATAGAAGAAATAAGGGTTAAGATGGTTATTTATTTCTTAAAGAGAAATAGAAGAAATAAGGGTTAAGATGGTTATTTATTTCTTAAAGAGAAATAGAAGAAATAAGGGTTAAGATGGTTATTTATTTCTTAAAGAGAAATAGAAGAAATAAGGGTTAAGATGGTTATTTATTTCTTAAAGAGAAATAGAAGAAATAAGGGTTAAGATGGTTATTTATTTCTTAAAGAGAAATAGAAGAAATAAGGGTTAAGATGGTTATTTATTTCTTAAAGAGAAATAGAAGAAATAAGGGTTAAGATGGTTTCTGCTATGGCCAACAAGCCAGCCCAATTGTGGTAGAGAAGAGTTTTTCAGTTGTGTGTAGTGCTAACGTGTACTTACATCCAGAGGACTGACAGGTTTTAAAACAGCACTTATCTTAGTTAACAAATTCACTTTTTCACTGTTACATTTTACATTGGCTGTGGAGTTGTGTATTCCTTTCTTATAGCACTGAAGACTGGGGTTTTTTTGTTGTTGTTTTTTTTTCTTCTTTTATTCAATTTTTTTCCAAGGCATCGTAGTATAAGGTCACATTTATCGAAACTTGGCCGAAGGACAGTTTGTGTGAAAATATCGGAACAAGCAGGGTGTGCTGTTTTAGTCTCTGCAAGATTCTTATTTTGTCGTTGGAGGGCTTTAGTACAATTTGAATTTGTTGTATTTATGTGGAATCTGTAACATAATGTATATGTATTGTATTGATACACTTCTATTCTCTATCTACTGTAGAATATTAATAGGTTGCTATCGTGAGATACTTTCAAGATGGTGTGAATTGCAATTAGTTCGAGTGGTGAAGATGTCTGGGTCAAAGTAAACTTGAGCCCTCTATTCAGAACTTACTTGACCTAGTTGGTATATCTGAGATCTTCGCTCTCTGTGCGGCCACGTGTGGGTTGTCGAAACAAGATGCACGAAAGACGCGGTTATTTTTATTTTATTTAACGAAGGGTGTCGAAATTTACTTTTTGCGGCATCCCTGCCTTTCTTGCACTCTGAAACTGTTAGTTAGAAAGTATCTACCAAAGTATTATAACGTGTTAACAGAGAGAGTGTGTTTTCAGTACTCGCTTTCTTTGTTTCCCTCTCTGTCCCTTCATAAAGTTTTCCTGTCTATTAATGCTTACAATAACCTTTAATACGGTAGCTTTAACTCTTGACCTATACTCTTAAACCTTGTCTTTTTACTTATGATAAGAATAGTTTTATATATATTTTTAGAACCGAATACTACTAGTCAAAGCAGTTTTTCAATGATGCTTAGCGTTGTTATACTCTCATGCTTGTATACTATACTGTACTCGCCTCTTAGATAATCTACATTGTGTCAATAAGGGCATAAAACATCTGCAATTTCACATTTTTTTAAAATGTTGTGTAAAGTTTGCTGCCGTTTTGCTGTATTGGGATTGTCTCCTTTCCTCCCCATTGTGAGCCCCCCTCCCCATTGTTATATAACACCCCCTGATCTTCCTGCCTTTCCCTTGTGCTGGAGCGGGGTGGTTGGTGGCCGCTCTGGTGTGGTCTGCTTCTTCTTCTTCTTCTACATGTTTTTCTGTGTTACCGTTGTCATGATCTGGTCGTGGCAAAACGGTGGACTGTTCTCAAGCTGACTCGCACTCGCTGTAGCCTGAAGCTCAACAACAAGATCAACTCATGATGATTCAGGTACTCTGTTTCGTTTGTGTATTTTGTGAAAATATCCAGTATATTATTATCATTTAAATAGATCATTTGCTTGCGTCTTTCGGCTAAAATCAAAGTAGAGTATCTGTTCCCGACTTTTTCTCCGACCTTGTGCCCATTGATAAGCGGGACGGATAGATCTACTGCAGAAGCTGATGAAACATGGAGAAATCTGTAACTCGATTATCTCTAGTGGATGGTTTACCGTCCTCTTTTTAAAAAAGAATATATATATTATATATATACGGTACATTTGCTTGTATGTGGAACTGAGAAATCAGAATCTGTGCGTTTGTTCATCACTGTACATATAACGACAGCATTCCTTCAGTTGAGAATCATTTGATCAAAATTTTGTTTAGTGTTTTCTCATTTTAGCGCTCAAGTTTTATTGTACGTCTAACAGTGACTAGCTTTTTTTTATCATTCTTAACCTGCAAGGTTGATCTTTCATAGTTTCAAAGAATATTTGTTGCTTCTGGGTAAAAGAAAAAAGGTCTTTCTAAATATATGGGTCAATTCAGCATTTGATCAAATGGTTTCATTTTAAAAGGCTTTCATATTTTCAGTTTTCATGCTGATTTCTTCAATGAAAGTTATTTTATCACTTAATTTACAGGAACTCCCATTTCAAACAGGGTTTTTTTATATATTTTTAGCAAGGCTTCATACAAAAGTTTGTTTACTTTTAATGTGTCAGAAATTTTTTCGCTCAATTAATTTTCTTTAACCGTATTTCTGTTTGACTGTGTGTGGTCTCTCAATTCTAAGGGTTGTTCTTCTAACATAAGGGCAGCCTCTGGTTGTGCCATAGACAAGTTTTTTATGCTTGTGTGGACTGCTTTCCCTAAACCGCTTTATAATATTTTGACTTCCGAGTTCATTCAATGATGATTTAAGTAACATTTTGTTCATAGCCATCAGTAGACAATTTGGTTCTGATTTCCTTTTCCCTGTATTTCAATAAAAAGTATGTTTGTTCGTTTTTATTCTCTGGCCCGTGCCTTGAACAAAATTTTATTGACAAGTTTATGCTTTCCTTGTTTTTTTATGTGTTCTGTATAGATTTCTAGTGTTCTTCCTGAAAACTTGCCGGTGGCTTTCATCCAAAGTAGCTTTCTACCAAGTTCCTCGCTGAAAATGCTTTTGATGTCATGAAGCTTAGATCTAAGTCAGTTGTCTAAGTACAGATTTTGTTCTTGTGAAGTGAAGAGTGAAAAGTGTGGGAGTTCATCTTCTTTGTGTACTTTAGCTTGACCAAACACACTAGATGAACTGATTTGAATTCTGAGGTTTCACTATTTGTTCATGTGATCTTACACCGAAATCCCAACTTTGAAATGTATATTTGATGCATGCTACCAGGTTTGAGCATGCCAGATTCCCCGCGTGCATTTTTTATATGAAGCGACTGACCTGTATTTTACTACCATCTCCATGTGGCCAGTATTTCTTGACTAGCATTGACCTTGTTTGTCACATGCTTCATCATTAAGTGATATAAAATTATGTAATCGGAACTCTATGAGTTGTAGGGGTGTAACTGAACCCTCTCTACTCAACTCTGTTTTTGGGGAATCTGGCCTAAAGCAGATTGGGAGGCAGAGAGAGAGAGAGAGAGCTGGGGGGGGGGGGGATATCTAATGTGGTCATGTTGTATTTTGATACAGTATCACTTCTTGTAAGGGGAGGGAATGATTTTTGTTAAAATTGTTTTATCTCTAAGGGGATCATGCCTCTATTGAGCAGTCTTTTTCTCACTCCACCTGAATAACTGCTGTCTCATACTGTCTTTTTGTGTGTGTGTACTATAAGTTCCCTTTCATTCAGGTATTACGAAGAAGGGCTTTAATAACGTCTGTGTCACGCAATGAGTGAAATGAAAACTGCAGTAATCTCTTGTTGTTGGTTTTAAGTATGTTTCCTTTCTAGTCTTGTTCTTCATGCACTTTTGGCTTTGGATCAGCGACGGTTTACTTGGATGAGGTCTAAAATTGTTACACCTTTCTCTCTTTTCAATGCACCTTCTTTTTGTAGAAATAGCTCGTTAGAATTTTCGGGTATTTTATGTAATTTGTTAGTGTCATATCTTTGCAAATATATGCAAGTTATACTGTGATCCTTATCTTATAAACTGGCCTTATCAAATAGAATGGCAGATTTTAGAACGTACCCGGCAGATTTGAGAATATACTTAACTCTATGAATGAACTTACCTTGCTCCTGAAAAGGATAGACCTGTATGATATTCACTTTTTGACTTTATGCATTATAGTGTAGTATGCTTAATAACCGCATTGCCAAACTGTTTTCCTCAGAATATTGAATGTACATAAACTTACTCCTTGCTAATCTGTCCCGTGTATTTGAAACTCAGAATTCTTGTTTATTGAATTCTACAGTATAGTTTTATGTCAACTTGCTGCAGACTTGATGTTCCAGTCCTTAATTCTGTTTCTCTTTGCAGTCCCTAGATTTTTTTGTGTTGCCCTCTTGTCATCAAAGTCAATACTAAAAAAGTCATAGTACATGATATACTAACGTGGGTTCTGTTTGTTTGTGAGAGATAGGATTTGTTCTGTTGTATTTTGGGGACTCAGTGGGAATATCAACTGTTTGGTAAGAGTTTTACAACTGCTTTAGGTCATATGAGCGCAGTCAAATGTTTAAATTAAAGAAGGAAAATAACTAAACAGCACTGCTATCATGTTGATAAGTCTCTTAATGAAGATTTAAAGTTTTCAAAGAGCAGACCACAATCTTAAACCATTTTTTTGCCCGATTGGTTTTTTGTTTGTCTGTTTTCTTTTCATGTTCTGTTTTTTGTTTCAGAGACAACTGGTCTTTATCAGCAGCGTGTGTCCTATTCTGCTTTGATGAGAAAAGAAAACTGATCAAAATGTTTGTCTAGAGAGCAAACCCACAGATATCTCAAGGAGACAAACTAAAACAATGAAGCATTAAAAAGAGCAGCTACGTTTTTGAGGATCTGAATAAGGAAGTCTGTTGTCATGTAGGGAAACACATTCTCCGTTTTCTAGTACTAGTACTAATATTCCCCTCGTGGACTTTCCGATGCTCAAGAAAATGTAACTTTTAAGACCAGATGTGCGAATAATATTTTATAATGAAAACCAAAAGCCATAGAAGAAGTTCGTCTGAGAGATGTTTTTCTACAGGTTTACTCTGAATAGCTAGAATTTATTGCATGCAGAAAATGTATGTGTGAGGTTTGGGAGGTGGGGGCGATTCTTGTCCACAATTTCGACCTGCCCCGTGGGTAGAGTGGTAGACTCTGTTTTGTGGTTTTGAAAAGTTGGCAGCTATAGAGTAGGTTGTTTGCTGAGCATTCTGTGAAGATCTGGTCAAGGAAATGCATGTTGTACAGAAATGAGATGATGATATTCAGATCGTAAGATACATTTTACATCTCTTCGTTTCTCTTTTGGTTGTGTCTGTCACTACACCGGTGATAAGAAACGGTCATGTCGCTCAACTCTGACAGTTAGAGTTTATTGGTATATTAGAAGCTGCTCCTCTTTTCTTCTTTGAGATGTCAAGTTGTGCAGAATTGTTTTTAGACTTTAATGAATTTATGTAGTTTCTTGGAAACTACTAGTGGATATATTCCGCCTGGGTTTCTCTTTCCTTTAATTCATATACAGCTTGCCTATATTTTCTTTATACTTTGGGTATTTTATTATCAAAATTATTTCAGCAGGCCTTGTAGAAATCTAGCTGTTGGCATACAAATTATTTGCATCAAATTTCTGGAGGGGGGAATCTATATCCGATGGAAAGAATCAAATAATGCTTCCATCCTCCTCATCTATTACAAAAAGTTATATGGAAAGCAGGGGTGTTTACAGACTAATGCTCATCTCGCATGTTTTATGAACTTACAATTTTTTTTGTTAGTTGGAAAAAAAAGGGTTGGTACCAGTTTGTTTTTATCTATTTTTTTTCCCCCGACTGCTGTTGCTGTCTTATATTATAATCCGTTCTCGTACGGTGTTTGTACTAAACTGTAGTAAACCTCTACTTGTTACTTGTTACTTGTCCTGGGTAACAACATCATTGCACACCGGACAGGTCCATAAGTGCTCAGTACCTGCAAGGTAGCCATATATTATATATTAATAGAATACCTCTTATTTTATTTTGTTTTGGGTTTTTTAAAGACTTTTGAGATGCTGACTTTGACAGACAGCTGGTGGGTATTTTGTACTGTGGGTTCTTTCCTCTATCAAAATGATCTTCAATCTGGCCCAGCAAATGTTTTAAAAAACATACAGTATAATACTGTAATACAGATAGGTCGAACACAGAAGATTAGAAATTATGCTTCTGTCGAACTGTGCCTGCGGTCCCATTTTTTTTTTTTTTAAATTTCGGGGGGGGTGTCTTTATCTTTGTAAGATTTCCCTCAAACTACCAATGCCAGTCCCAGGGAATTGTAGTTATCCGTGTTGAACTGTATTTTACTTCTTGTTCTTTCCAGTGCCTTTTTTATGATTTACTTGATGTAACTTGTAAAATTGTTTACCTGATGCATCCCTTATTTTTAATGCTGTTGATTTGACGACTGCTGATGAATGAAATTGATGTTGCCTCAGGTATGTTCTTCTCACTCTTTAATCATGTTTCTTTTTTCTGCTTTTTCTCACTTATACATGTATGTGGATTTTTACTTCTATTCACTTTATGTGCTTTGAATGTCCAGGCATTTAGAGCAACTCTTTGTAAGTGTGAGTGAACAAATTGCAACTGGTGTGCCATAAATCATACATGTACTACTACAGCATAATATTAATAGTTATTATTGTTCGTTTCCGATTTTCCGTCGTACTTTTCAATTTACTCTTGACGAAGGCTAGTGAGTATCGAAAAATCAGTGACTTCATGTTTCTGTCCCCGCGGCTTTATGCAAAAAAAATTATTAAATTATTAAAACTGAGCCCAAAAATGTGAAATTATGCGATTCTGTTAATTTTAACAACGCATGATAAAGGAAAATAATCAGAAATTATGCAAGAAATTATCAAATTTTGCTGAATTGTGCGGGGTGCATAATACCACGGGGACAGAATTGTTTGGCTTTTGAGTGGTTGGAGGGTGCAACTGGTCTGGTGTGTCATACTTCTTTACCTGTCCTCTGTTGATTTCATTTGTCGAGTCTTACTTATTTTACTGCATTATAATAAATGGCCTGTATTTGTCAATATATTCATAATTCTCTTTACTCAACAAAGTAACATTAAAGTTGTTTGCTTTACTTCTTGCTTTTGGCGACGGAAGTGATGTCTTTCCCCTGTGGGGAGAATTTTTTCGTTCGAAGTATCTCAGTCATTCTGCTAGGATGCTGCATCCCTCTCACTGTCAGTCGAGGCTGGCCTTGACAGGCAGTTGAAGACCACCTCCTAAGTCATCAGAATTGTGTCAATGGAGGTGCAAAAACACATTTTTGTTGATCTGGCAAAATTCAGTTTACAGTGCAGCCTCTCTATAACGACCTTTGGTATAACGACATCCTCTGTACAGCGGCATGGTGCCCAGGTCCCAATTTTTTTCCTTATCATTTCTCCCTGCGAGATGAATAAAGATTGTCATTTTCATTAGTAATTTTTGGTTGCCTTTCTATAACGGCAACTTTCCTCTATAACGACATTTTTTTCTGATCCCGATGATGTCGTTATGGAGAAGCTGCACTGTACTTATGTATGTGGGCGTACAGTATTTTGATCAATATAATGGATTTTGAACTGTGTACAGTCAATAACTCGAGCAATCTTAAGACTAGATTCTAATTCAGTTACAACTGAATAGTTATCCCTCTTGACACTGAATGAGCCTAGCCTAAGTCTGCTTTTTGCTGCTTCTTCAACAATATTTGTGATACGCCACTGCTACATTTTTCTTGATGCATTCCAAAAGTGTTTCTCGTTGTAAAGGCTACAACCCAGAAGGAAGCGGGCAGGCTGTTCTCCTCTCATGGCATGTGATATTTGAAATGTTGGTGTTCCTACGTAATGTTTTTTCCTATTGTTTGTTCTCTCCCAAATCGAAATTTGAACTGCATTTTTTAAATAATATGTACATGTACTTTACATTCAAGGAAACTGTCTATTGTATGGGTGGTTGGCGGGAGGGCTCTGGTGTGGTTTGCTCCTTCTTTCCTATCAAACATCTTTCGTCCTAATCTCTCCCCCTTCTTTTTTTATGTTTGTTACTCTCTTGTAACACCTCTGATCTTCGGCACTTATTTGACCTAATTGTGTTGCAAGTGCCGTAAAACTCGTACTAAAAACAAAGCATTGTTTAATAACATGTGCCTGTACAGTGCAGTCAAGGAAACTGAGGTGATAAATTTGCTCCTCATAATGTTATGCAACCAACCAAGAAGATGTGTGTCATCTTTTTAGAATTTCAAAGTTTTAAAAATTTTCATCCGCTGAGAAATTTGTATCAGACATCAACAGTCTGATAGCTCAGAAGTATTAAAATAGGCTACTCACCTGTGTCTATGAATTAACCTGTCCCCGTCGTTTTATGCAAGAAAAATTCTGAAGTTATGCAAACTGAGCCCAAAAATGTGAAATTATTCTATTCTGTTAATTTTAACAAAGATTAATAAAGGAAAATAATCAGAAATTATGCAAAAAATGATCAAATTTTGCAAAATTATACGGGGTGCATAAAACCATGGGGATGGATTAACATAAAAAGCCTTTTATTTTATCTATTACCATTAACATAATAAGTTATGTTTATGGGAATTTTGAATTTTAAATTCAGAAAAATATTTTTACAGTTGCATATTTTTTTTCAAGTCAGAAAAGTAAGGAATGCTTGCATTGGATATTTCGTTCCACAATTTTATGTGAAGAAACTAGGTCAGGATTTCCTTGAAGTCTTTGGTAGAATTTTCAGTGACTAACTTTTCCAAAATTTTAATAGGATTACAGATGGCTTTCGATTAGATATATAGGCTACAGTGTAATCTACCTATTAAAAAAGGGGAATTTCTTTTCTGTTGTCTAATCTTATGGATTAAGATTTGAATTGCTGCTCCATGTTAATGAATTGCGTTAGTTCATTTGAGACATGTCCATTCCTCTAGCTAATCTTTTTATCTCAGCAGACAGGCATGAAGAACTCTAGTCACAAGTGCCTTCTTGCAGTTGACTTGATGTATTATTTTTGTTTTCCACATACAGTATTCACTTCCTCGTGAGTCTGTTAATGATTTCTCTGTTGTCATAGATAATTGTTTGGCTTTAAATAAAAAGCTTTTAAATGTGTTTTCATGAAGTGATTGTTTTGATTTTGATTGTTTTCAACTGCCAGCTACTCTTACTCTTAACCCTATCCATACGCCCTGGGGTCATTTTGTACCCCCGGGGTTGTAATTTGTATTCTTCTCACTTCTCATTTTAGAATACTTTCTAGAATCTAGTTCGAAGATCTCTTTGAAACTTTTGGTATTTCTCAAAAAATCATTTTGACAGACTGCTGTGCAAAGCCTGCGGATCGGATTAATGAGTAAATTTTGTCTTAAGAAAGTGGTGGCACAGTGTTCCCCACGTCGTAGGGATACGATAGTAAAACACGACGTACAGATAGGGTTTAAGCAATCACTTTTTAT